>NC_138509.1:51913691-52093691 GCF_964252035.2 Podarcis erhardii | reverse complement strand
ATACAACTTATAATGTTTTTTCAAATAGTCTTTAAATTTTTCCCAGTCTTCCTCGATTGTTTCTTCTCCCAAGTCTCGGATTCTGCCGGTCATTTCGGCCAGTTCCATGTAGTCCATCAACTGCGTCTGCCATTCCTCCAGCGTGGGTAAATCTTGTGTCTTCCAATGCTTAGCAATCAGGATCCTTGCTGCTGTGGTAGCATACATAAAAAAAGTTCTATCTTTCTTAAGTACTCTCTGGTCCACAATGCCCAGAAGAAAGGCCTCCGGTTTCTTAGGTAAGGTAAATCTAAGTACCTTTTTTAGTTCATTATGAATCATCTCCCAAAAGGCCTTCACTTTCGGGCAAGTCCACCAGAGGTGAAAGAATGTCCCTTCCGCCTCTTTACATTTCCAACATTTATTGTCAGACAGGTGATATATCTTAGCAAGTTTGACTGGGGTCATGTACCACCGGTATATCATTTTCATAATATTTTCCTTCAAGGCACTACATGCCGTAAATTTCATTCCGGTGTTCCATAACCTTTCCCAGTCTTCAAACATAATGTTGTGCCCCAAGTCCTGCGCCCATTTTATCATGGCAGATTTGACTGTCTCGTCCTGTGTATTCCATTTAAGCAGCAAGTTATACAGAGCCTGGGTGGTTTTTAAAGATGATTGGGTAAATTCATGAAGGGTAAGGTTATCAGTGACTACTAGTCATGATAGCTATGTTCTTGCCTCCACTGTCAGAGGCAGTATGCCTCTGAAAACCAGTTGCTAGTAATCACAAGTGAGATGAGTGCTGTTGATCTCAGGTTCTTCTTGTGGCTTCAGTGCCCATGTGGTTGGCCACTGTGAGAACAGGAAGCTGGGTCTTTGGCCTGATCCAGCCTGCTGCTAAGTTCTTAGCATTATAAAACTATCAAGCCTGAAGTTTGACAACCATCGGATGCATTGTTAAATAAGCAGCCATAAAACAACAGACACTTATTGCAAAGACCTATTTACCTTGCTGGGAAAGTGTATTGGAACCAATATGCTGTTGATTGCATCCAGAAAGTGAAGGTAATGTGTGCCTGCCATATCTCAACAGGAATGTTACTCCACAGAACAGAATGGCCGCACTAACAGCCCTGCTCTGAGTTACTGTAGAGCAGGCTTATGAGATATTTGGAACTTGCCGCAGGAACCTTTTCTCCAACCACGGTGATGCCCATGGAAAACCCTTAAGCAAAATCTGAATTCATCAGCATTCTCCCTCCCTGCAGTTTCCAGGAGCTGCTATTCAGAAGCATACTGGGTACAACAGCAGAAATAGAACATAGTCATCAGGATTAGCAGATATTGCTAGCCTTATCCTTCATGTATTTGTCTAAATGCACGTTAAAGGTATCCAAGTTTCAGAAAACCGTTTTCATGCCGGATTTGTAAACTGCACTGATATGCAGAATGGTGCTCTCCCATGGCAAATTCTTAGTTAATGTTTGCTAATTCCGCATAGCATTATATGTATTTTTTTTATTTAAAAAAATCTACAATGCATGACTTCTACCTACAAAATCTCATGACACAAGAAACCAATTAGTCTCTGAAGTGCCAGAGCATTCTTTGTCTGTGATGGGAGCATTGTTTCCGTGTGCACAGATTCCAGTAGAAATAGGCATCTCAAGTTGTCTGTTGCATTATCATGTTTTAATAGAAAACCTCGATGATAAAAGGATGCAAAGGTCAGCAAGTTCAAACATCCACAGCTGGCTATGTTCTTAAGGCAAGATCCTCAACACATTAACCTCCACAGGTTAAGGCTGCAGTCCTAAACACCCTTGTAAGGGGTTGAGTCTCAATGAACAGAGTGGGGCCTACTTCCAGGTAAACATGCTTGGGACTTTGCAATAAGGAGTATAGCTGTGCTAAGTTTTGGAAAGTACAGCAGCTGAAGCTTTGTCAAAGCTTGTTTGTTGCACTTATTAATATCAGCAGGACCGCTGTAGAATAGATAGTTCCTGGTTACTGCTTGAATTTTTCTTAGTAAGAATGAATGAGCAGCCCACAATCTGGTTCCTAGCATTCCAGCAGAGGTGGCCTCTCTCATCCCCAAATTCTGCCAGAGGGGGTAACAAAAGGACTGTCTTTGCCCTATGTGGTGTGGGAAGAGAAGGAAAAGGCAAAGCAACTTGGTGAGTTGTTCCCTATTTAGTTCCCAGTATTCCAGCTGAGGTGGCCTTTCCTCCCTCGACTGCCACCACAGGGCTTCTCAAGAACCCTCTTGAGACAAGTCTCAGCACACCCATTTTGGGCTTGTCTTTGCTGTTTTATTATATAGTTTTAATATTTTTTATGTTTTTTATGTATTTTTTAAATGTAAGCTGCTTTGTGAGGTTAGTTCAAAAAGCAGTACTTAGTACTATCTACAAAAACATTATAAGTTGTATGAATGCTAAGAAAATGCACCTTTTAGGAAATCTTAGCCCCAGCAATAGCAATTAGGTGAAATGAAAATTAAGGTACAAGAAATTTGAGGTGGAATTAGGAAATAATTTTATTGTGTTTTAATTAAAATATATAAGAATTGGTGTACAATATTTGGAATTTGATAACATGATAAATTGAAAGATACAATAAGTTATGAAATAAGATGACAAATTGCTGAAGTTTGTATTATAAATAATGCAAGGTCTGGAGGATGTGGGGAAGTCCAGTAGATTTGATAAAAGGATTACGGAAATTTGAAACTTTTATATTCTTTTTCTTTTATCTGTTTTTCTTGTCTGTATCTCTGTATCCTGTAAAATTAATAAAAATATTTAAAAAAACAAAAAAACAAAAAGCAGTACTTAGTTATCATGTATAAATAGCAGCATGTCTGTGGAATGAGACAACTCATTATTTGAAATATTAAGGAAATGCCTCTTGCATTAGTTAGCTCCATTACAAGCTAACATTTCTTGTGGTACAATAGGGTTTGAGCTTTGAATGTTAAGGTTCTTTCCCAGTGAAGGCCCACCCCTCTCATGCCAACATTAGAGAACACCAAAGCAACAACACATGGGCAATTGTGTTTCTTTAAGTTTAAGTATTTGTGCATATGGCTTCTGACTCTGAGGGCGTAGAGAAGTGCCCACAACATGCTCTGAAAAATCCGTGTGTTCACAGGCCCTAAAGATGGACAACCCTTGTTATAGCCTATGTGTTCTACTGATAAGCTGTTGGAGCAGAGGAAAGGCAATTTTTTAATGCACTGTCTATAACTGGTCAGTGTATGTCATTAGTAATGTAGTAATATTTAAACAATGCCATTAACTAAATATAAAATTTGGAAAGAAATCCCCAGTACTTAGCTATACCCTTTTCAAGTGGGACTTAATTGGGAAGCTTGGTGAAAGATATTATTAACACAGGGAAGGGTGAACCAAGCCATTTTGCAAGCTGTTCATATTGTGTTGACTTTCACAGTGTTTGCTAATGAGGGCTCAAACATTATGGCATTCTAATAGTAGTTACATATCTGAGCCTGTATTTTCAGAAGGTTGTTAAGGCGCTTAAACTTCCATATACTTCCTGTTCAGCTTAACACACTGCAACACAATTTGGGTATTGAAAATCTGGGCCCATATTTCAATTGCCTAGTACTTGGAAGCTGCTCCTATATTTGCACTTAATTCCTGTTTGATTCATCTGTAATGAATTATTCATGCATGTGTGAATACTATATAGGAAGCATTTCATTAGTGAAACGGGACCTCTGAGATTGGGGTACATTCTGATATTTCTTCCTTGGGTATTTCTTTGATATGCCAAAGAAGGGATATCTCTGCTAAAATCTTAATCCAAATTTTTTGCATGGAGAACAGTTGTTAGGCAGCAGCCAGACACTGTCAGTTTTTTAAAAATGTTCTATTTCCCATTCTAGGTTAGATATTTACTGTTCGTACCCATGTTTCTCTGCTACTGTTTTATTTTAAAGCTGGTTTGTTCCAGAAATGTGTATTGTCAAGTTCTAGATGGCATTTGTCAGCTTCCTTTTAATCCATAGCAGCACAATATGAGAGGGGTATAAGTGATACCTTTCTCTTTTTTTGCCTTCTCATGTAATAAGAAAAGTAGAATAACACTGTTTCAATTTTTTTATTTAAAAAACCCCAGTCTATTTGGTAGGGACAATTTAGACTGCTATCCTCTATTCATTTGCTTAACTGGGAGAAACCCTATTGAGCTCAATAAGACTCACTTTTGAGTAGTTCCAAATGGGATTATGCTACGAGTTTCTTTTACTTATTGATCTATAGGCACTTACAGACTGTCAAAATTTTCAAGTGGGATCACGTTGCAGGCAATGATCAATTTAGGCATGTCCGAATGACATGCATATGGCACCGAACCCAGAACTAGTCCCAAAACATCATAAAGACGTCATGAAAAGGAGCAGAGTAGAGTCAGTGCGGGCTTATGCACATTCCACCAACATGCTCTGGGCTCTGGAACAGAACTCTCACGCAACACGAGGACTGTCTGTACTGGCAAACTCTGGATTGCACAATTACAGTTGGTTGGGAGACCTTGTGCAACAACTCTGCTTCCTCCAAAGAGCTGGTATTTAGCAGTAAGGAAAGTGACAGAGAAATGCATTAGAAAGTGAGGGTTAACATTTGCTTGACGCAACATGGTCTTAACCAGCCCACAGATGAATAAGAGTTTTAGCATTCCTTTCTTCTATTTTTTGAGAAGGGAGCACCTTCAGTGTTTTAGTTAGTATGGATTGGCTCATATTTTTGTTCCTTTGGAATCTCTACTTTCCTTCTGCTTAGCTTATGGCATAGTTGGGGTACTTTAAGAAGTGTAAAGCTTGTGAGAGTGGGAAAACATTGCTCCACTCACAGAGGTGCCTCCAATTATTTTTGGCAATTGTTCCCGCTCGCTACCTGCAGTTTTCTGGAATGCCTCCAAAAGCGTATCTGGATATTTGGGGAAAGTTCAGGGGGTTGCAATGGCAAGGAGAGGTGGGATACTTCGGTTATACAAACAACCTTACAACTTCCTCTTGGGCTAACAGTTTCCGCAACTGTTTTAACACACATTTTCTTCTGCAAATACACACCAAACTTGCCCCTCAAGCACTCATATATGTCTGGACTTCAGCAAAGGAATTTAATTATTACATTTTGGATTACTAAATGCTTGTCATGCATATTCCTCCATGGAGAAAATATCCTAAGAAATAATTTGAAATAGCAAGGAAAAACATTGCAATCATCAGACTTAAAAAGTCTATTTGATAATAGTAGCTCTCTATTACAATAGTTTAAAGTGTGTGATACAATGGGCACATTCGCACAGAACACTAGTCATGCTTTATGTGCACAAGCCTCAGGCTTGCATACTCTCCTCTTCTCCCGTGCAGCTGTAATAAGGAGGAGAAAAAAGCCAAGTGCATTTTCAGCTTATTTTACTTTAGCTAGTTCCTGGGTTGTCATCATTTTCAACCATGATCCTGGTTGATACAAGACGAGAAACCAAAAATCAATTGAAGTGCTGCTGAATCCTAGTTTATTCTTCCTGTCCCCATGGGCTGGGGGCAGAACAGGTAGGGGAGGACCAAAGAAGTCCGGGCTTTGCATAGGCTCAATTTGCTGTGAACATAGCACTATGGTATGGCTTAGTCTTACGTGCAAATGCTGTCAAGAGTACTTTGGGCATATCTGATCTATAAGTTGGCTGTTGGAACATCTAAAGGATTTTGTTAGGATTATTGATACTGAATCCTTAAAAATACACTTTTTGGAATACCAGCCTGAATTTACAACTCTGAATTCTTTTGGTATACCAGAGAGGAAAGATCTGGTTATCTTTTTGAAACGTTCCTAGCACATCTTGTAATATGTTTTGAATTTGGTTTGACCAACTTTTGAGATTGAAATTTGGGACATATTTATCCATTCTTTGGCATTTGTATGACAGAAAAAGATAGTGAGCAGTCAAAGCAGGTAGTAGAATACAACATTCCAATTTACTTTCTGATGCCAAACTCATGACCCTGTTGCATTGCACTTTACTTTCTTTAAAAAAGAAATCGGCTTCAGATTTTCTTTTGAGTCAGACTTTTAATATTGAGGAATTCTTCTTTTACTTGGTGTTTATGTATTTTCTTAGGTGAGTACACAGAACATTCACAGCATGAGTTCTTGTTGGACTAGGACTTTGTGTACCTTAGATCAAGTGGAAAACTTGACTGGCTTAGGTTAGTGGGGGGAAATACATTTTGCTTTTTTGTTCTTCATGTTTGAAGCCTTTAACCTCTATTTCCTGTTGGGCTAACAATGTTTTCCTCCATTTGCACAAAAGAACAAAGTTTAGCATTAAAAAATTATTTGTATAGGAACACATCCTCTTCCAAGTGAAGCCTGGTTCAAAAGCATTCTTGTGTCATGGTGGATCATCATTCAAGTGCTGTACTTTGTTATGCTTTTGCATTTGGAGACTCGAAGATCTCAAGTTATACTTACTTGTGTACCTAATGAATAAAGAACAATGAAAAAACCCTCCTGTCTCTGAGCTGCACAAGAAAATTGATGTTTGAGAATAATATAGCCTTGATGGAACATATTAGAGTGTTTCTGGTCACATCTCCCTTGTTTTTCCTGGCATAATCTTGTCTATCTAGTGCAGATACAGTGGTACCTCGGGTTACATACGCTTCAGGTTACATAGGCTTCAGGTTGCACACTCCGCTAACCCAGAAATAGTGCTTCAGGTTTAGAACTTTGCTTCAGGATAAGAACAGAAATCGGGCTCCGGTGGCGCGGTTTAAGATTAAGAACAGTTTCAGGTTAAGAGCGGACCTCCAGAACGAATTAAGTACTTAACCCGAGGTACCATTGTATTTGATTTTATAGTAATAGTTGAAATGAACCATCATCTAGACATGCACATACCATCCTGTGTACAACCATGTTTTTTTCTGAAAGTGATTTCAGAAGCTTCTTCACAGGGCTGCAGGGCTATTCTCTCTTCCCACCTCCTAAAAATACCCCTTAAAATCAGACCTCTCACACCAAATCTCCACACTAATTCTTAAACTTGCGAAAGTGCAAGGGAAGTTTGTAGGCAAGAAAGAACATCAATAAAGAATGAATAAAATGGATTCCTACTGGATCTTGCCAGGGGCCATGTGGTACAATTTGCAATTTCTGTTATGATAGCAATATCCCTCCCCTGCTGTTTGATTTTCTTCCAAAATCTGCCATGCAATTTCTGGGCATGGAGGTCATATTTAGCTATCAATACCCATTTATATGTCTACTATCAATTTGTGCAATCCCACTTTTAAAAAAAGAATCTCAGTCCATGACAATGACCACATATTGTGCCATGTTTTCCTACCTCTGTGAGAAAATCTCTGGGAAGTCGTGACCAAGAAATTAAGATCCAGCCACTTCCATTAATGTGGTTTCAACTACCACTTGAAGATGGCTATCACAATATTTGTTTAGCGTATTAAAACCAAAAGAAGGTTTTTCAAATATTTCCAACTTCTGTAGTTGTAAACATCTTACTGTTAATCTTTCTTTAAACTGTGCATATTTTATGGGTATTTTCCGGAGAATAAAGAACTGTCCCACATATTTAACCACCTAGGACAGGGTTGGGGGTGTTTTTAGCCCAAATACTACATTCCATCATGGCAGTGGTTCCCAATTAGCTAAATACTACAGACCCCCTGTTTCTCAAAAGCCAAGACATGGACCCCCTACTCTTGAAAATGTTGATATCTCTGTGGTAGTTTTCGTTATGTACCCTCCAACATGTCCCAACGCAAAAACAGGATATGCCTCTTCCTGCACAAGTCACGTGACCCATGAGACATTATGGCACCCCAAAATGCATGTTTTTGGGTGCCAAGATCTCAGGCGTTTTTGGGCACCATGCTGTCATGTGAGAACATGCCCCCCCCCAAAAAAAACGGAGTGTGTGCCACAGACCCCCTGAGTGGGTTGTTCATATCCCCTGGGGTCCACAGACCACCAATTGCAAATCAGTGCATCATGAGCAGCTGTCCAAGGTCTGCATGCCAGTGGTGTGCAAGGCCAGAGGCAAGTGGACAGAGCAATGGATGTGACTCTTTCTTTGTACATTAGTCAACATTCCAGCAACGCAAAAGCCAGAGGCTTTTAAACATCCACAACTGGAGGGAACAGGACCAGTGAAGGACTTGAGATGCCTCAAGGGCTGCATGTGATTCCCCAGGTCTGAAGTTATCCACTCATGTTGTAAGGTTTGATATAAAGGAACTTGATTCTGCTGAAGCGAAGTAGCATTCAGTCAGGTCACTACCTGAATCATAGAATCATAGAGTTGGAAGAGACCACAAGGGCCATCGAGTCCAACCCCCTGCCAAGCAGGAAACACCATCAGAGCACTTCTGACATATGGTTGTCAAGCCTCTGCTTAAAGACCTCCAAAGAAGGAGACTCCACCACACTCCTTGGCAGCTGGAACACATCTTGGAATCCTATATTCCCATCCTTGAGTTTCATAATGGAAGGAAGTAAGGAAATAAATCAAACAAGCAGACATGGCAGGTATATATTTGGAGATAAACCAGGTTTATCTCCAAATATATACAACATGGAGCTGTAGACAATCCTGGCTCTATGATGAACCCATATGAAATATAAAAATACATGTTTCCAAATTGCAGTTTAGAAAGTATATATCTGGCTTAGTAATACTAAGCTTCCTTTAAAACTGATAGAAAATAGACCCAACATAGTATTTTGACTTTTGCACCTTCTGTTATTTTTGTATCATATGAAAATTCAGTGTTTTTAAAAGATCTCTGAAGATTAAATGTGCCCTCTTTTTACCTATGTCACATTTATGTATGGATACAAAATAGGCACTAGTATCCAGAATTGTTGACCCTTGAGATCTAATATTGACCTCAGTCAGTATTAACTTTTCAGATCGATAAATGCTGTTATTGACCTCAAAGGAAGTCAATACTGCTTGTTAATTTGCAAAGTATAACTGCAACGAAATGCTACACATTTTGTTCTTCATTATCACCCTATATTTATATCTGTTTTTAACGTCATCTTTTTCACCACCTAGAAAGTGTAATGTCAAAACACTTCAATTCCAGTTACAATAAGGGTTGAAAGCATGAAAATAATACCAGTTCTATAGCACTGTGGTGTTTTCCCTCTTTAAGGGGAGTTCGGTTATTTTTTCTCTGATACAATTTAGAACAAAGTATATTTCAGCTGCCAAAACACACACTTCTTCATAAAACTATAATGGATGAGTGAGCTAATCCTGAACTAACTGGAAACAATTCTTTAAATCATTATTGAACAGTAGATTTTTATCTGTTTAGATAACAATGGCAGGTGTGTAAATGAAGATGTTGCTATACAGAAGTTTGAAGGGAATGTTGTGATTCAAATTGTATTTAATTGCAATATCTTAGGTTGGTTTTAGTGCTGTGTCTAGTTTTGTTACATGCAAACATAAATGTTAAATCATGCATGTCTTGATGTATGTTAAATTTTATTCCAGTATTCAAATGCCCGAACAACATTATTTCACATTTATCAGTTTGCTATTTCAATTCTAAATTCTGATAAATGATTTATAGGCTGATACTAAAGTCAGCTACTTGGAAGCAAATGCTGTCAATTTCAGTGAGAGTTGTTTTCAAAAGTGCTAATTTCTAGATAGATATAATCTTAATCCCACTTCCTGTTTGATAGACTCAAACTGGCACACAAGACAAACAAAAATGATTCGCTTTATAAAGTAATAAACTTGTGTGAAGGGTCTTGGGGGAACAGACTTTGCTTTTATACAATCTTCCTTTCATCTGTTAACATGACACTAAGAAAGCTCAAACATTGTGTTGTTAAATTCCAGCATGTAGGTTGGTTTTTCATAGCTACTTATTTCTTACACCAACCTCTTTAGCGAACAAGCAGATGCAAAAGGCAGGAAATGATTATTGCTCTTGGACCGGGTTGAGAAAGGGGAGCAAGCTCATCCCTACCCATTAGTTCCAGACACTTTATAGAAGCCAAACAAGGGTAATCTTAGAAGGCCTGGTACCAAATTCTGCTTCTCCATACTCCTGCCCAGGTATCTGCTTGGCACATTTGACAAGCTTGGATGGAGAGTTGGGTGTCAGAAACTGGAATGCTTAATGAAGTGGGGAGTGGGGGAATCATCACTAGGGTTTAACTCTGTAATTCTTCAGCTTTTTTGGATGATTGAACACTCGCTAACATCTTATCCCAGCTTGCTTGCTTTATTGCCACTCCCACCGTGGACACTGTATTTGTATTGTGAAAAGACCTGGTGGCCTTAGAACCGATTTTGGTGTCTATAAAATGCAGGATATCCAACTACTATCTCTATGCTGGATGCGATAAAAGTAGAAACCAGTTATGATCAAGACTGCCTAGTCGTCTTTATGGCCTATCAATAATATTGTACTGCAATATATGGCACAGTAGACACCTAAATATCTAGGCTTCCATATTTTGTCATAGGGAAATTTTGCTTTAACTTTTATGGGGTTGGCTATATAAATGGAGATGAAAAACAGAGAAAGGATGGTAAAGCAAAGCATTTCCTGTTGATGAACAGGTTTCTTCTTTTGAAGGTCATTTAGTCCAAGAAGGAAGGAAAAATATACCTTTAACAACGATCATCCCCACCCGCAGTCTCTTCATGCTAAGTTGAACAATCTATTCAACTTTTTGAGATAGAGGAGCAAAGCTACATGGCTTCCATTACACTTTCTATATCTTAAAGTGATTGAAATAATTTGTTTTCAGTCTGAAACTAATTAGCATTCAAGGTCAGGCTTATACCACTTTAATTTATTGCTTAAGTACATTTGTACTTTTCATTGCTGCTTCAAGAAGATCCTTGTTGGAATTGTAGGTTTGTATTCTATTTCACCAAGAGTAGCTGGCTTTATAAAGGTGTTGGTTTGCTTGCTTTATAGGTCAGGTATTTATGTTGACAGCAATGGTACTGGAAAGGATGACATGCTTCAGAGACTTTTGAAATTACTTCAGAATTTAGATTATTAGTGGCACTTTTGCCTTTGCATTCTTGAGGGAAAAATTCAGTCAATTAATTTTCTCAAAGATGTGAATAATAAAACATGGATGTGAAGTTTCACTGAACTAGAAATGAGCAGTACCTTTTGGGTCATAGTTTATAATGCGCAGTTTAGTACTCTCTTCCTTCTTCTGCACTGGGAGATTAGTGAAAAATAAGCTGTGTAAATTAAGTTTATTGCAACATTATCTTCAGATGTACAGCAGTGAAGATTATATTGAGTGATAGCAGTTGAGTGGATTTTGTATAAAAAGAATTATCACATAAAACCACATTCTGAATAAAAATATTGCTCAGAGTTCCTCTTATATCATTTTATTAAAAGTTCTAGTCAAACACATTGCAAGAGTTTGGGAGAAGGAGCCATACTTAAGATAAATACAATCTATTAGCTAATGGGAATCCTACCACCATCCTGTGCAGATCTTGTACCTTGCGTGCTTACAAAGGTTGACTCCTATGCTGCTTAAAAGCTCCGCATTCACATTTGCGAAGAAAGGACCCAAACTGGCAACCACATCACCTGCATTCACATGGAACACAACATCCCTTGGTTCAGTGATACATGTCTAAGTAGAATGGAGCCCAAGTGAATGGTAGCCCAGAGGAGTTTGCTACCATTTTGTTATCTCTCCACTAATCCTGGCTTGCTATGTCTTATAAACTAACTATGGTTTAAAACAAACTGGTTGGCTTCAGAGTAAGCCAACTTCAAGCTGTGGTAATGAAGCTGGCTTGATATCTGCTTCATATGACGCAACAAGCGAGTGAGAAGTGGGATTTGGAAGTGTGAAATCAATTTTTTCTTCCAGCTACATGGGGTGAGGGGTGGGGAGCATGTGTACAAGCAAAGCGTCAGGCTGACCTTCCTGCTCTTGCACATAGTGCTAGGCTTCTTATGTGCTAACTAAATAAGTCAGGAAGTCCATGGCTATTCTCTAGTCTAGCTGTTGAAGCTCTACAGCAGGCATAGGCAAACTCGGCCCTCCAGATGTTTTGGGACTACAACTCCCATCATCCCTAGCTAACAGGACCAGTGGTCAGAGATTATGGGAGTTGCAGTCCCAAAACATCTGGAGGGCCGAGTTTGCCTATGCCTGCTCTACAGAATAAGGAATCAATTGATACAATCCAGAGCAGGAATTTAAAGTGGCATGCCTCTTGAATTTGGGCTGTTTCTAGTTCTAAGGCTTTTTCTCCCACAGCAGCTTCAGGTTCCTGTTCAAATATTAACTATAATATCTCTCTATCTATCTATCTATCTATCTATCTATCTATCTCTCAGGCAAATCTTATTTACAGCATTTGTACACCACCAAATAGAGACTGTGTAGGGCAGTGGTTACAGTGTCCGACTAGGACTGGACTGAAATGTCCATTCACCCGTGAAGCTCACAGAGTGACCTTGGTCCTTTCCCCAACTCTCTGCCTAACTTACCTCACAGGGCTGTTGTGAAGTTAAAATGTAGGGGAAGGCCCTGTATCTTCTCTTGAGCTCTTTTGAGGCAAGGCAGGATATACGTTAAATATGGGCAATTGGTGCCAAAGAAGGACAGAACTTTTTTTATGTATGCGACAACAGCAGCAAGAATACTTATCGCAAAATATTGGAAGACACAAGATCTACCCACTCTGGAAGAATGGCAGATGAAGATGATGGACTATATGGGATTGGCAGAAATGACCGGCAGAATCTGAGACCAGGGAAAAGAGTCGGCGGAAGAAGATTGGAAGAAGTTTAAAGACTACTTGCAGAAATACTGTAAAATTAATGAATGTTAGAATGATGTTGGACAGAAATTAAGTGGTTTCCAGCTGTAATGCTTAAGAGATATGGAAAATAAGGTTTTGAAATAAGTAAAAATTAATGGTGAGGATTTGCTGAACTAACAATTTGAATTGGAATATAAGAAAGGGAGGTATGAGGAGGTCTGGAAAATAAGTTAAAAGAAAATAAGTAATTGGAAATTCTATGTGTTTTTAGTTGTTTTTATTTTTGTATTTTTGTATTGTTGTTGTTTTTTTGTTTTACATTGTATTATTCTTGAAAACTTCAATAAATATCCTATAAAAAAAGGATATACGTTAAATAAATATATTGACTTACTATGAAACATGAAAACTCAACTACAATAAAGGATATCATTTTTTTTAAAAAACTTTAAAAATCAGCAGCAGCAGTTAAAACAGCATAAGACTATAGGAAGCATTATTAAAAGCAGGTGTAAAATTGAGTGGATTGTTGTCTTCTTGCTTTGTTCTCATTGACATGGTAAAAGCCATTTAACTTCAGTGCAATGTGCTACTTAAATGACATTAATCAGTTGCGACCCTCATGACCTTCCCTGACTTGAAAACTTGGAGGGACGAAAGAAAAGTGAGCCTAAGCTTCCTTATATGGAGCTTCTATCCTGGTAGCAGCAGCTCTCCAGGTTTTCAGATAGGATAATTTCCCACCCCCTACTTGGAGATTTGAGAAATTGACCCTGGGACCTTACAAGGCATGTGCTTGAACACTGAGTGGACCTGACACTTTAGTTGGCATGTGAAATAGTTCTGTGTCAAATCACTTAGATATTTTAACAACTAATCTGAAGGGGGGGGGCGAGTTCTTTTGATGAAGGTGGGAGGAATGGTTGAATTGTTTTGATTAATAATTTGGATGGAAATTGCCATTCTCTGGGGGTGGGAGAAATCAGGAAATTAGTCAGGTATTCATTGATCAAAGAGCTGCTGGTGAGGAAGGTGAAGAATGGATGAACTAATACAACTTGATTAAATTGTTTTTCTTTGCATAAGCTATGAATGTCATCGTGGTGGAAAAATAATAATAATAAGAGTGAAAATAAGTGTGGCTAGGGGTTGGCAGCTCCTGAAGTCTCTTCCTAGGGAGTCGGCTGTGATTGCTCCAAAATCTTTGCAGAAGTTCATGGGGAACCTCTTCCAAGTTGTCCTTTTTGCAAACTAAAATGCTCAATTCTTTACTAGTTTTTTTGATAAGGAAGTTGCTCCTTCTCTGGAATCACTTTGATTTGCTTTACTGTTTCTTTTCCATCTTTATTAACATCTTTTAAAGATTGGAATACTAGGCATAATATATGCAATGTACTTATTGGTCACTCCTACCTTCAGTTACCTATCATTTGGATGACCAGCCCTAGTCCATATAATCTGAGTTTCTTTAGTTGCCTTTCAAGAGCTATATTGGCCCAATTCACACGACCATCTAAATTAGTGATGCATGATCTTTGCTTATTCTAATATGAATCACACTGATCAGCACCTGGACTGATGTATGAATAGGAATTTAGTTATCCAACAGTATATCAACATAGTTTTTAAAGTGCATATTTTAAAAGAAATGATGTCCAGAAATCCAAATGTTGCAAATAAAATTACATATTTAACTATGGCTTAAAATGTGATTAATGTGGAAGTGGGGTGGAATGGATTTATGAGTGAATAAGAATGAAAAGAATGAAGACCAAAAATATTGACTTACCTCTTAACTAGCTATGTGCTACTACTTGAAAGGGCTGATTGTGTGGATCTCTGCTGTGGAGAGCAGCCACTTTTGGGCACAGGAGTCTATTTCCAGCATGGATTAAAATAGTTATATATTTGTGAGTTTACAGTGGCATGCCATAAGTTGAATCCAGCTTGTGTGGCGATTTTACAATGCTGGCTCATTTTGAAGTCAAAATGACATGAAATGAATTTTGATCTGCTGCTATGTGACCAATTGCCATGTGAATTTACAGTTCATCAAAAGTTTTTCTGACAATTCAAGTATAGAATGTTTATTGGATCATATCGGTCTAGGTGCCTGGTGACACATCTTCAAATAATCTTAAAACGTTAGTGAGGCAAGATTATTCTCTCCCTCTCTCTCTCTCTCTCTCTCTCTCTCTCTCACACACACACACACTTGAAAGTTTTATATAATGATGAAGAATGACTTCAACCCAAACTTGTCTTGAATTATTAGAAATATATTTATTCAGCTGATGCATATGCAATACAAGGAAAGCAACTCATTTAGATATAAGTATTCAGTCTTTCTTATCAGTTCCCATATTACAATGTATTTTTAAAATAAAAAAATAATTGATGCATTCTATAGTAAATTTGCATAACCCCAAAATTCTGATAGCTATTATTATAATAATGCTAAATATATTTAAATGATTTTGTATTTATTCATCATCTCTCCTTTTGACTATCTCAATGTTATTCTGGCTGGGTTCACACATAAGGTGAAACTGTGGTTTTGTTAACAATAGTTAAGAATCCATACCATAGTTTTTTTAAAAAAGTTTTATTATTTTTTTCAAAATGAACAGCAAAACCATGCCATTGCTGGTGGTACTCACAAACACAGTAACCTTACATAGATTTTGACACAATTAAAAAGTTGAAGTTCTAGCTAGACTCATGGGATGACCTTAAAGCATCTGTTGATATGAATCAGCTGCTTGAGTTAGAAGCTATCATAGTAGAATTTTAGGTTTAACATTCCCATTCTTTCAAAGCCTATGCTTCCCTTTATTCATAAATCCATTAAGGAGTCTCTGCCATTTGTTGAGCCACTGATCAAATATGAAGATAAGGAGGGATATAGGAATTTGGGCGGAAGGTTCATTTTAATGGCTGCCACGCAACCCAGCCACCTTAAATGTCTCTAGCTTAATAGCTCTTACAAGACAATGAATGTGGACGAAGTTACTTTTCCCCCCAGCTGGCCCAAGTCATACCCCCAGGTTTAGAAACCTTCCATGGCAGGGACACCAAGCCAGTGTTAGGAAACAACCAGTGCTGCTCTGCAGCTGTGAGATACACAGTACAGTAGCATGATAACCAAGTTTAGAGCAGTCCACATCTAACCTTTTCAAAGTATGAAACTGCTGTAGTCTGTTTCAGTGGAACTGTGGCCTCCCTTGGTTCACTCAGAATCAGCAAAAGATAGCAAAGAGGTTCATCTTGTGCTTAACCTGCTGGACATACCTGCCTTTAATTACACTGTGAGTTTCCAGGTGTACCATAGGCTAACATTGTTTTGAGCTTCTGCTCCTATCTGCCATCTGCTCATCACTCAGTTTTTGTAGGCCCATTCTATCTCCACGGTGCCACAGCTTTCTGAGGCAGGTAACTGGCTCTAACTATGACTTTTTTGTGGTCTGTGAACTCAAATATAAGAGCAAACCACAGTTAGCATGCTACAATTTGCAACCCAGTTTCAAACTGGTATCACATCCTGGTTTGTTGACCTCACACAAATCATGGCTTGTAAGCAATTCACATTTACATACATAACGGGCTCATACATTCACATGAAACCATATTCTGTTTTACAGCTGATCCCCCAGCACTTCTGGGAGCCTGGTATTTAAGTCCTGACCACTCAAACCCAGCTCTAGCAGTCTGTCCACAGGATCTCAGTAGACTCTTAAGTTTTGTCTCAGTTTACATGTTTGTTTCATTGGGATTTCTTCCTTTAGAACTTGTTTTAAAATTATCTTGAGATTCACATAGTTGTTTCTATCTCTCAGGCTTGCTGCTGGTGGTGGAGTACAATCTTTATTTGTTGATTTAAAATTATGTTCTTGGTGATCTTTAATTGTGCTGTCTTGTACAGGGGATTTTATATCCAAGTTTCATCACTATAAGAAGGAGGTTCACAGGTGAAATTTCCCACAAAACGCCCGCAGAGAGAAATGATATGTGTACAGTAACTCCTTTGAAACTGATACAATGTGAAGTCGAGAAGGGTTCAGAAATCTGCAACTTAACACTCGCTCTCACTGTAGATAAATAGCACATTGCTGTGGTCTTTCCTAAATCTCCAACAACGCCTCCAGGAATAAAGTCAAGTGGCTGCAGACTTCCATTTTTTTCAGATTGATTATATTGAAAGAGCCCATTAGGAACTGATTTAAGCTAGCTTGGATGAGCGGAGTCTTAGTTTCAGCTCTTAAGGCTTTGGCTACTAAAAGTTCACTCTGTCCTGAGCATATACCAGCTCCACAGGCTATTAACTTTATTAGTGTGGAGATAAGCTGATTAGACCTTGTCAATCAAAGATGCCAATATCTCAATTGAGAGTCAGTCCGTCAGTCTCCCTCTCCCTCTCCCTCCCTCTCTGCCTTTTTGAGCATTGGAGCAGGCAACAAAGAGAGATGTGGCTTGCATCCCCATGGTTGTTACCATGCAGGGTGCAAGGGTCCTGTGATGATGTGATGACTATATTAAAGAGTACATCAATTTGTTTTTAAAGTGTTTTGATTTTTTATGGTGGCATTAAGAGAGAACATTGTGGTTGCAGCTTTACTAGAAAGCAAAGAGTTCTAGAAGGGGGGAAAAGTGTTTCTTTGAAGCCTACAGGGACTTTGAGTCTTACTGTGCCTATGGGCGCTGAAATGTTCCCATAACCGGCATACTCTGATCCACCATCAACTTAGGTATGATTCTTATGTTCAAATTATTCAATTATGTCAAGCGAAAGCATGCATGCATTTTTTAAATCTTTACAGATGTGTGTTTATTAAATAGAGGTATCCCTTGAGCTCCCCCCACTCCTGCTGCCCCCAGTGATTGCATGGAGAAGGTTTCACTGAGTGTTTATAGTCAATAATCTGGGAAGATTCGTTTTAAGGAAAGGTCACTTATGACTTATGAACTGTGACTGAGCATCTGGAGATAAATTTTTGGGTGTGAGATAAGTAGTAAATCTCAGGTATTTGCATTTCTTATTAATAGGAAGCATTAGAGAAATAGAACATGATCTTTCAAACGTTCTGCAGTATTTCCGCTGTAGTCTTCATCATCTAGTTAGTAAAAGATGTACAGAGAGAGGGGGGCGAATCTGGGCTTTTGTTCTTCACATCTGTGGTTTTGCGCTCCCCATGTCTCCCTCATACATCAAATGCAAACAACAGAAGCCCATCCTTTTCTTCTGTCGCCTTATACTCACCACCCAATGAAGACTGGAGCTAAAGTGCTACTGAACTACATAGCCACAGTGGATTATCTCTTTACCAGCTATTCTTCATCCCACTATATCAATTTTTCCACTAACCACTCAGACACTTCCCTTCTGAGAAATGGTAATGGAGATGGTATTTTAGCTAGATAAATACATTATAGTGACACAAAGGCACATGCATCTGTCTTGTACCTCACTACATATGTTGGTGCTGCTTATCCTGTCTCAGTGCTTTGGAGATACCCCCTTTTCTCTTTGGACAGCCCTAGAGAAGAATCTTACACCCTGCGCTAACAAGTTTCTAAAGACCTTGCATCCTTTTCCATAAGCACATTGGTTGCAATCCAGAACTGTACACACATATTTCAGGCATTTCATTCACTTTTATTATGCTCCACCCCTTCTAAGCTGGAGAATCTTAAACAGTGGTTTGTGCAGAGGACTCCTGGCTGTGAAAACTATTTGGATCTGCACTATAGACTTTGCTGAATCACAACATTTTTACAATATTTATTTCCAAACATGTCTCAGAATGTAAATTCTGTAATTATTCAGTTTGCTATTATGTTGTACCATTCAGTTGTATTACAGCGAAAGATCCCATGTCCTAGTTCTTTTGGCGAAGTATGCAATACATGATGCACATTTTTTTCTGCCTGCATGCTGGTAGTAAACAGTGGGTTTTTCTTCTGATGGCTGCTCTTGAGTAATTAGCTGGGGATGTGGCGTGGAGAGGAAGTAGTAGCAGGCATCTGACACCTTTAAGCTTATTGGATTTTCATAAGTGTATTCACAGGCTTGAATTTCCACCATTATTCCTTGGCTAGCTGTATGCAATCTGGCACTTGGAATACATCAAAAACAACTGACAATTCATGAAATGGTGATATTTTTCTTCAAGGTATTTCACATACTGAAATCACTAAGTTATTTTTAAAAGTTTCCAACACCTAAGGCTAGATGAAAACTTTCCCTGGGACTAGGCTTGCCTTTTACTGATAATCCCTGCTTTCATTGGTTCCCTTTCCTTTTCCTGGTTTTGCTTCTAAGAGGCTCTGTAATCTTGTTGCCTTATGACTTTGTACTGTAGTAGGTTTTACTACTACAATATTTTATTACATTTTATTACATCTGAATGAGGAGTATCAAGAAGTGGTAATCATTAATAAGAATATTGATTATAGTAATAGTAATACAGTGGTACCTCGGGTTCCAGATGCTTCAGGTTACAGACTCCGCTAACCTAGAAATAGTACCTTGGGTTAAGAACTTTGCTTCAGGATGAGAACAGAAATTGTGCGGCGGCAGCGGGAGTCCCCATTAGTTAAAGTGGTACCTCAGGTTAAGAACAGTTTCAGGTTAAGAACGGACCTCCAGAATGAATTAAGTTCTTAACCCGAGGCTGGTTAATATAGCAGAAGATATAATTTCAATGGTGCTTAAAATGTGGTGCAGATTAGAAATTGTAAAATACGTAGAAAAACTTATATCATTAAAATGTTATTGAATAATTTTTCCAAACTGTGAATAAGTATAAATCATGAATTTATTTTGGTTCTTGAAGTTTGCTCATGAATTTTTTTCAGTTTTTATTTTTAAACTGAAGTAGATATGGCATTTTATAAGAACTGAATATGGCATTTCATAATGTGAGAAAGTTACCATATAATAGAATATAAATTCCTTTTAAAATAGCATATTAGATTCTGCTGAGTGAAAACATGTAATTTACATCTGTAAAAATAGTTTATGGGAGCTGGATGCCTCTTGAAACATGAAGCGACATATAAATTAAATGAATAAAAATATTTGAAAAGAGGTGGGGACAAACAAGCTATGTCTGAACTCTGTAGTACAGTCCCTAACTGTTAATTTAACTGTTAACAGTCCCTGTTAATTTCCGCATTATGTTTGAACTTTCACCCAACAGACAAGCCACTTCCAGAAATATAGTAGAATATAGCACAAGTTCAGCACTCACTTCTGCATTATTTGCAAACAGATTTTTCTCTGGGAAAGCGGAATCTGGGGCCTCACGCTTCAATCCCATGCAATTCCCTTGTGGGAGACAGTTCCACTTGGGACTTTATTGTGAGTAAATATGCACAGGATTGTTTGTGATATATCCTTTGCCATTGAAATACAATATAGAATGTTGCTAGATACAGCCTTCTGATGTCTCTATATGTATGTGGTCATATAGAGCTTGCATGATGAATATGAATACCCCATGCTAGATACATATTCTGTCAATTAGATCTGGCGTTTGATTTGTTTTAAAGCTGATAAAAAATGAGTAAAAAATTACTTTGTATTACTAGCCTTCAGAATATATTGTATGTTACAGAACTCTCTCTCCCTCCCCCCACCCAAGTTCAAAAATGATCAAGATGTAATTTTCATTTCTGGAAGGAGGCAAATTAGCTCTCTCTTTTTTTTTTTTTTTGTCTTCTGAGTGTTTTATTCACTGAGTTCAAACTCCTCTATGTGAAATAACTTCTAGACACAATGGCCAATGCTTATTAATATACAAAAATGCACCACTCATGACACTAGAGGCCAGGTTAACGGTAGCCTCTGTGAACTATCCAAACACAGAAGCAAAGATGTTTTAGTAATAAAAAAAAGAAAATCAATATTTGTTTTATGTTCTTCCTTGGAGCATTAGTACATCTTCAAGCATTAGAGGGCCACAAGCATCTGTTTTTCCCTGTTTATTTTGCAGCTTTTTAGCTTTCTAAGCAAAAGGGAAGCATAAGTGCACATTGGAAAATAAGCTAGTCTAACCTTAGCTTTCCTTTTATTCTTGATTTCCGTGACACTCCACACACACACACACACACACACACACACATATATACACACACAACTATTCTTAAAATATTATGATCATTTTGTAAAGTATAGTGAAGTACTTTCACTATTGTAACCACATTAAAGGATCTTTTTTTATTCATAAGGTTTTATCTTACAAATCAGATGTTTTCAGTAGAATTCTTTTTTGCTCATCAATATTAACAGACACAATGACTTTAAGAGGGATAACGGTTGGTAGAAGTACACCCCCCTCAGAAATAAATAAATAGAATGAGCATCTTTTTTGCGTTCTACCCTGAGGCTGAAATGTTTATCACTCCACCCTCATTCTACAGAAGTGAATTTTATTATAAAATTTCCCCTAATCGGGTTCTGTCAGTGAGGTGTCTTATCGTTGGGAGGAAAATGACACCGATCCTATCGAAAAACAGAGACGATGTCACTGTGTCTCCAATCACAGCTTCTCAGCTTCCATATCTACCTTCTCCACAAACACCAAGCACTGCTTTTTCTAAGAACATCAAAACCCAGCTAAGTCATTAAAATTGCACCCGCGTAGAGTTGCAGGGATCAGCCACACTGGCTCAAAATGGGATGTGGGAAAAGGGACTCTCTAAATGTGCTAATTCCATTGTCACATGTTTACGGCTTAATTTTAATCAGTTAAAAAAGCCACAGATTGCAATAAATTGGCATTATCTTCTGTGACACCAGAGGACACAGTTGGTTCAAGGATTTAGAGGGTCTCTGGCAGCAGCATATAGTGCTGCAGACAAAGTATTTTTACGCTTGAACTACGGTAGCTAAGGTGCAATCCCCAGTTAAGACTGCAAACAAAGACTATAACCCGCACAGTGCTAAGTTCAACATGCAGACCACCTTCAGTTTAGAATGCTAAACCAAATACTGCTGGAGAACACTTTAAATGAATGACCGACTGAGTTTTGGTTGCTGAAATTTTTAGGGGGGGAAATTAAACATCATTCTCCTATGTGAACCCTCTGACAGATTACCAATAGCTCTTGTCTAAAAGACCTGTTCCTGGTCCCCCCCCCCCATTCCAGTTCCAAAATGTTGTTTGAATTAGTTATATTTTTCTACAGGACATACATCTGCAGTTCCCAGAATGTCTTGTGTTCACGTTCAAGCACTAAAAGATAAACATAAATTAGCCATCAGGAAATTATGTAATGTTTCTTCAGAAAATGCAAGAGATTTTGAGTGTTTGTCTTCTAATAAGATGCAATTACAGGTCATACTTCGATTGCAAATAGTATCACTTTCTGATTTTATAAGCTTTTCTCGTTATCTTTGTTTAGTGTTCTTGTAAGTTGGAGGAGGTGACTGAAATCTTGTTTTTGACTAACAAGGAGTAAGCAATATAGGAAATATATTTAAAACTGGAAAATGCATATATGTATCTTCAAATATTAAAAAAAAAGCTACACAAAGCAGAACTTAGAACATTTTCTTTGAAGTAATGAATTAATCTCACACTGGAAATGCATGGCCACTGCAATGATAAAAACTATGAGAAGCTGAAGTAAAAAAGCTTTTGGAGTAAAAATTCAACTTTCTATTCAGATATGTCTAGGTATTTAACAAAACAAAAATGTCTATTTGAATTAGCATTATATTGCAAGCTATCATTTTTATTTTTTTAGTGCAGGGTGTAATATATCAGTCATGCAGTTTCTAAACATTGTATTCTGGCTTGGCAAATTTGATGTCATAGCATATCATTTCAATGTTTCATAAATCATAAAAGTGGTTAAAAACGAATAGAAAAGATGGCTCATACCACTCCTCAAGCTAAGCTGTTGTAAAAAGATCTGCATAACAAAATATGAATAAACTCTTGAAAAATCCCCATGGGACAGATTTGTTTACTTTGCTTATATGGCAATTCCTTCCTATAAATATAACTTGTAAGCCCTTTGTAAGACTAGAAGTAAAAAATATGAAGTTTCCTGATACTGTTGGAGAAGACAGCATTTGATTATCTAATGGTTGTTTTTAAGCCGGAAAACCCAACAAAAAGAATAATATGATTTGCATTATATGCATCTTCCACCTCACCCTGAATTTTCTAGTCGAAATGAATACAGTCTTTTGCCAAACAGATTACAAAATGCATCTGCATTTTTATATACCCATATCAATACACTTTAATTCTGTTTTATTGACTGTTATAACATTATGCTGTTTAAACCATATTGTATGTTTACTCAGCTTGAGTAAATTTGTGGGGTCACTTTTCTGGAATAATAGAAAAAAGGAATTCAGAGCAATTTTTGAATACTGTTCTTTTCACTGTCTGGATTAGGATGTTGCTCTGCATAACAAAGAATGAGACTTCTTTTATATTAGTATTCTCAGCTTCTATAAAGGCTAGTGTTACTTCAGTTCATAAAAGAAAATATACAAAGTTAACTATATGGAGAAATTTAGAATACAACATCATCTTGAGAAGACGATGTCTAAAGAAAGGAATAAAAGTGTTGAAAACATTTTTTCTTTTAAAGAGGATGTATACTGATATACTAATGATGGTCTTGGGCATGTATTTTGCCGTTGAATATTTTCAACTGGCATCGCATGAGATTGTGATTAAATAGGAAAATATTTGTTCCTCTCTCTTGAATGAATAAGTATATCTTTCTTGTACCTTAGTCCTAAGCCCATTAACATGGAAGTAACTCCTATTGATTTCAGTAGAAGCTACTTCCAGGTAAGTTTACCTGTACTTGGGGCACAAGATAAGCTTTAAGAAAATGAAACACCGTACTTAATCTATTCTTTTTATAATGCTCAACTTTATAATGTTAAAAAAAAACTTCTGGATTTATATCAGTGGTGTGCAATTCATATTTCTCTCAGTGCCATACTGGAAGCAAGTTTGGTTCATTCATAACCATCAGGCTTAACTAATATCTCCTCAAAGGAATGTATCATATTTGGACTTATTTTTAATAGGAAGTGAAGCATAAAGAGCTTTCATGCAGCACAGACATATGCAAGGGAAAACAAAAGGGTCTGTTTTCTTTTGCAAAGAACAATGCAGAACGCTTGGAAGAAAAATGCCACAAAATAAAGATGAACTTTCTGACTTTTTTGCAAAATAAAATCACAGTGCTTGATTGTTGTTTACAATAACTTGTATAAACTGGTCCTATTTTAGTTTAGATAGCTTGTAATTTGCTGTTGAGCTTTGATTACTAAGCTGGAAACTATATGTTGAAACAGTACAGCAGTGTAATTATTGTCAGTACCTGTGGTAACTTTGCAAAAGCTGTCTGTAGTTGTCTGTAGTTATGCTATAGTAAGATGCCTTGACTCCTTGCAATACTGTACATTTGGAGTGTGTTCTGCTTTTCTACACATAGGCTGCGCCATTGAGCCACCAGTCAAATAAAATGTTTTCCTTCTTAACATTGTATAAGGAATGAAGTTGAAAATGCACTTAAGGGAACTGGCTATCAGCATCTTTTTGTGTTTGTTACCATAATGGAATTTGGAAGAAATGCCACATGTTTTAAGTACCTAATTGTAACTTTAGTGAGTGTATTATAAGTTTGACCCTATTAAGTTTTCCCCCCAGCTGTAAATATACTATTGTTACTTTTTACTACAATATAACACAGTTGTTCTTTTTGAAATGTATATCAATTTTGTATTAAACATTTATACATATACTGGGGATATTAATAATACATTTTATAGAAAAAGTAGCATCTGGATTATTTGACAGAGTTATGAATAAAGTGGTTAATCTTACAAAATATAGTTTAAAGGTGGTATGATGAACAGGATTTAAACTTGATTAATTTAGGAAAAAAGTATCTGTAAATGTATTTAAAATAAGTTGCAGTATGTCAAGATTATTATTTTTCTTTTAAAGTGTGCTCTAATTTTGCTATTGAATTTTACTGCGCAGTAACAACCAATTAACCTTCTGTATCTGTGAAAGGGATTTGTCGAAGTCAAAGTGAATACTATTACTGTTCATCTAATGGAAGATATAAAATGTTCTATAAGTCTAGGGAAAAGCTCCTTCTGTTCCGATTAATGTGTGATACACATTAGTACAATATTTGCATAAACACTAGCTACATCTGATATCAGGGTCTCTAAATTAGTGGCTTTGTGGTATTCTGTATTTTGGTTTCTTTCTGATAAATGCTAGATAGTTTGACTCTGTCATGAGTAGGTTATAATGCATGTAAAATAGCAGAATGTTCACATAAAGTTTTGGCTCATTTAATGAACTGAAGAAATCAGGAACATGGTTTTTAATTTAACTGTTACTGGTTCGTGTGATGATGGGGCAGGTAGACTGCTTCCACACATTGTAATGTTTAATATAATGCATTCAGTCAATTACCATTCATGGAACAGACTTTAATGTTCTGGAATGTTCACATTTTACATATGGATTACCAGGCTGTTTGTTACAGAGATTTACTTCTATTTTTGATTGTTTAAAATATTGGGTTTTTTTGCAGAAACTGTATATAAAATATGAATGCCATTTCAGAAATAATACACAGGTGCTTTTTAGTGCAGTTTTTCTTTTAAAATGATCTTAGCATGTATATTCTGTCTTACATGTAACAACATATTTAGTGATGCATCTACAAGGCAAGAGTATGTTATATTTGAAATAGCCATCTCATTTGGACATTATAATAATACAAGAAAGTAAAATAGGCTGAGCACATTTAGCACAACATTTATTTACTTTATTATAGTACCAATGTACTATTGGGGCTGAATGCCCCCCCCCCTTTAGTAAACTAGTTGGAAATAAAGTTAATTTCAAATCACTAAATCACTCCTGTTTAACATAGCTTATGTGTGATGAATGTAATACTAATAAAATCAAACACTAAAACTGTTGGCGTGCATTTGACCCCATAATATTAACTTTAATTTCTCAGATTAATTTTTCTCTAGCAAGAGAAAATGCAGATGCATATTTGGAAGCCCCAAATGAGAAAATGCAGATGCATATTTGGAAGCCCCAAGTGAGAAAAGAGAAGAAGAAAGCAAAACAAACTTAAAATGCCTGGTTGAAATACTGAATTTATAGCAGAAAATAGAAAGGACCCAATACTGTATATCCCAATAGAACATTTCAGATAAGACTACAATGTCACAAGTTTGGAATATGAGTGTGTTGACTCCTGTATTATGGTGCATCCAGCTTGGAGCAGAAAGCATGGAGGAAATGATGGATAAATAGCTCCTGGGTCCAACCAACCCTTGCATTCCATTGTAATGTTTTGGTGTTTTTGCACACAAAGGGGTATGCAGAAAATAATAAGGAAATCTAAGTTGTGTTACAAACCCTATTTTGAGAAGTTGCTGTGGATAATAAGGGCTCAATTAATGTGGGTGTTTGGTAGTTTCACTTTCCCATTCATTGACTCCTTATCAATAGCTTAGAAAGTTAAATGCCAGTTTCCCAAAAAAAAGATTGAAAAAGGAAACATCATAGGGTAATTGCTGAGGGCTATATGGAGTAGTGGTTTAGATTTTTTTAAAAAGTGTAGTGAAACAGTTTCCCCCATTAGTTCAGAAAGGTTAAAATTCATTTCCAAAACAATATTTGCTTAATATGCCATAACAATGTAATGTAATTTATTTGAAACATTCAAGTAAGATCTTTGACCATTAATACAAGTTGCTTTGTACTTGAGTTGGACTTCTTTATATAATAATATATTCTGGAAATGCACTGTCACTGAAATAACGTTTGTGCTTAGTTTGGGTAGGAGGCAATGTCTTTGAAAAGCAGAAAAATAGAAATAAGAGAGTAAAGGGAATAATTTGTTCTCTTTGGAAAAGGCACTAGGAAATAATCAACCCGGCTACATTGAACAAGGGCATTGGTAAACAATATACACATTAGGATGATCAGATTAGAATCTGTATCTTCCATGCACGTTTTCATATTTAGGAAATTGTCAACAAGCCTGATACATGCACTGCCTGAAATCTGCAAGAGTAATGGAAGGTAATACTTCTCTAGTTTAGTTGGCTCTGTGGTAATCATATGGCATGATAGTGGACCAAGATGTGTTCCAAATAAGGCTGACAGCTATATTCACAATTAATAAAATAAGTATACTTGATAAAAAGAATGATGGTGGTCAGATGGTATATAAAATCATGTTCACTGTATGAATTTTTACAGTGCCTAGTTGTAACTTGTGTGAGAACCACTTACTGTTGGCCACATACTGTTGGTCAGTCACCACTGGAGAGATGAGGGGCTTAACCAATCAGCTTGTTCACCTTGTAACAGTTGTGCTGCTGTGGTCTCTCTGCCTTCCCATTTTTATGGCCAATGGGTCTCCAGTTCTACCCCATAGCCTGCCAGGAAAGAGGGAGCATGGTTAGCACAATGTACCACTCCTGAAGGAAGGATGGTTGGATGGATGAGCAGGATCAACGAGCAGGGCAGGCCTACGATGGTGCAAGAATTTCATCCTGCCTAGAAATATTGAGGTTTCCAGAAATGGAGGCAAACCTAGTATATCTGCTGCTTTTATCTCAGGGTTTTATCAGGGTTTTAAAATTAGGGCTCTGGTCATAATTTGTTGTTATAATGTGTACCTCCCAGAAATCAAGTGAGGTCAATATAAAAATAGTATCTCAATGTTACCTATCTCACAGGATTGTTGTAAGGATAAAATGAGGAGGGGAAAACTGCGTATGCCACCATAAGCCGCTTGGAGGAAAAGTGAGGTATAAATGTAATGAGTAAATGAAAATAATTCATTTAGATAAATCAATACAGCACAAAAGAAGTAAAGGTAAATTCACAGCATGTCTTAACTGAGTACCTACGTCAGTATTGGAAAAGCAATAAGAGGATATATTGTAGAGGTAGAAAGAGTAATCTGTAGGGCAGTGAAGAAACTTCCAGCTGCAAGCTTAGTTTGGAAGTGTTCCCCACTCCCCTGAATCTTTGAAAAGTCTCATGTTGATTTCCCACATCGTTGTAAAATCCTCCAAGATTCTCTAGATACTCCCTCAGGCACTGACAATGTAATGATGGTGCTTGTTTCAGATGGCTGAACTTGCACTTGGTGTTTCTGTTCTCTACTTACTGAATTCTCAAAGTGCTGTTCACTTGGAGAGAATCCTTTCAACAACCCTCACTGCTTGCGCTGAAATTTGTCATTGCAGGGTCTGTAACACATGAGGGACATAACCCAAGATTAAAAAAAACAAAACAAAGAACATTGCTGTGTTTTCTGTCTTCACCCTTTGTCTGAAGCTTCTTGTTTAAACCTGATTGTTCACCTAAACCTGTTGTCCTGAACTTTTAGGTCTTGTCTTCTGTATTTCCCTGTGTTTTTCTTAGAGTAGCTAGGCCAAGGAGATACTGCCTACATAGCCTTCAGTTGGAATTTGAAAACACCTTCATTCCTGATCCATATACATATCCTCAAACATTACTTACAATTTATTCAAGGCTCAATTTCTGTCTTCTTATAGGGCTATATTTATGATGCAGTGTTAAAGGTGAGCTTGTAATGATAAAATGGGTTAGGCACTGTAGCTTATAATTAACATCAATTTGATATTTTCCAGTGTATGAGAGGGAAGTTTTAGCATGATCCATGTTGAATTTGGGGTAGAAAGTATAAAAAATGACTTGTTGAACACGTTAAGCATGCGATGAGTGACTAGGACGTTGACAGGTGATATACATTTTCTTCCATTGAATTTGATGTGATGGTTTGGGGAGAACTATTTTTCCATTTATACTCCACTTTTTGGGAAAGTGTGTTAAACGGTCAAGGAGAATGTTCTGTATGCGCCATTATCCATAAGTTATGTAATATGTTTTTAGTTTTAATATAAAAAGGCATTTTGGTGGCCAAAATGAACAGTGGGAGTTCATATGGGTGGCTTGGCACATGTTGTGAGTGAAAGTAGTTGAATGGGGATGGGGAATAGGTGAAAACACTCACAAACCTGGCCTAAACCTTGGAAGTGTTTACAGTTCAGGTAGGTCAAAAGATTTAGAATTTAGGTACGAAAGGAGACAAGGAGAAGAAATCACAAGAGATCAGTAAAAGCAAGAGTAAGAGGCAAGGGTGGAAGAAAAACATCCCTGAGGTACCCAGCAGCTGGTTTTATTGTGGGTGGCTTTTGAATGCACAGGAGATATTGGGGGTGGGGGAGAGAGAGATTTAAGGGATTTGTCCTTTATTTGCAGAATTTCCTCTTTTTCTATGGTAACCTTTTAAGGTCAGGTTTGCCAATTAATCTGAAAAGCCCCAACCTAAACTGTTCCTGCCCATTTAACTACAATTGGTTCAAAATAGGACTGCAAGTCTATTGAATAGGATTGAGCATTTTGATCATATTTTGCTTTACTGACTCCAGATCCATTTCCAGATCCATCTTAAAGTGCTGGACTTCACATATAAAGTGCTGTGTTGCTGGTTTTAAAATGGAAAAGGTCCAAAGGACTTGGGCCCAGTCTGCTTGAAAGATCCCACACATGCCTACCTGAACCTTAAGACTCTGTAGAGGGATCTTGTTCTGAGTACCGCTGCCAAATGAAGTGGCGTGAATAGGTACCAAGAAGAAAGGCTTTTTTTGGTGGTGCCATCCTTTGAAAAAGCCTCTCCAGAAAGCCTCACATGGTGCGTTCTCTGTTATTTTTTGGCACCAAATGAAAGCCTTTTGATTCACTTAAACTTCTTAATTAAATTTTAACCTCACTTTGGGCTGTTGTGGCTTAGTTTGGTTTCAGTCTGATTTGTAAACCGCTTATGCTGCATCTGTTTGAATAAAAGTTTTGTTGCCTTTTATTGCTTATTCTCGATTTTAAGTACTGGGGTCACCTGGGCCTCTAGTGACAAAGCTGGATCCAGGAGAGCCCTCAGGCTATGAACCTGTTCCCTCGAGGGAGTGCAATCTAATCCAGAACTGTTCATCTGTCAGGATGATTGCAAGGATTGGAAGAAAAACAACAAGAAGTACACTGTGCATACTTTATATATATTACAAGTACATGTGACTACTTGTGAGTTTTGTTTTTTAGCACTGGGTTTTTTAAGGGTATTCCCTCCCCGCTCCCAAAGAAGCCAGTGCCAAAAGCTACCAACATACCTGATTTGACTTGCCTTCATTAAACCTGGATAGCTCGGTTGGTTAGATCATGGTGGTGATAATGCCAAGGTTGCAACCTTGGTGCATAGCTGGTATGAGACACCTGCATATTCCTTCATTACAGACGGTTGGACTAGTCAGTGGTTCTCAACCTGTGGGTCCCCAGATGTTGTTGAACTACAACTCACATCATCCCTGAGCTCTGGCCTTGCTAGCTAGGGGTGATAGGAGTTGTAGTTCAACAACATCTGGGGACCCACAGGTTGAGAAAGGCTGGACTAGATGATCCACAAGGTCCCTTCAAACTCTACAATTCTACAATTTTAAGAACATTGACATGAGCAGCTGTAATGGGGGATCCTGCAGTGGTCAACAACAGCAACAATCTGTAAATGTAGCTGTAGTCTTGGGAAAGATTGGCGTGCACTGTATTTACAACGGTTCGAGTTATTTTCTTCACAGTATCCAATCCTTCATAACGAAGGAAGAAAACTAGGCAAAGTTATGTGAGTAGCTTCCTCTTGTGAATAGTTTGAATTTCTCAGGTGATACACCCATATGTATTTTCCTTAAGCATTCTCATATTATTATTTAATGTGTTTGCATGTGTTCACTGTATTGGGAATGTGGTGCTATTCACTTTTGTTGTCCTAAATGCTTTTGTTCATACTGCATTCCATGTAGTTCAGCCTTCATACCCATGTATTTACTAACCATTCAACGCCTCACAGTATTCACACATAGATTATGTAAAAAAAATATTTTTTTTTTTAAAAAAACAAACATTATTAAGGCTGCAGGTGCTGTGAATGGATGATTACAATTTGCCTATCATGGTAATAGCACCTGTTAGAGGTGTGATACAAAAGGCAGTGACAGGCGGTGTAATTTAGTAATTGTAGCCATTGTACTGCATAGCTGGTCAGTTCACCAGGCAAGTACAAAGAAACTAGTGTTATGGCAGAGCAGGGGTGGGTAAGCTTAATAGAGAGAGCTAGTTGTGTACTGAAAGAGACTGTTGGTGGAGGCCTAAACTCCCAGGGGGCAACTTAGAATGAGTTGAAAAGAATGAACAAAAATGTGCAAAAAAGTACAGGTTTTCCTGTTTCACTTCTTAAAGTGACAGGCATCTTTTGCTGATGAGCCTTGCTGACATTTGTTTAACTTGCTGGGGGGAAATAAAGGATAATTGAGAGTTCCTTTATCACAGGGTACCCTTAGGAAATGTACGAAACATAGACGGTAGGTATAGCTTAGTGGCGATTAGGTATGGGCTTGGCAAGATGGTAATTTGTACAAACAGAAAAGGGAGGAAAAGCAAAACTGAGCTGAAAAGAGAACAAAACTTGTATGGGGAGCTAGACGTGGTATTAAATGAAAAAATAGGCTTTATATAGCAGGAAAGTGAAAGGCAATATGTTAAAAAAATCTGTGTCAGAAAATTTTATTTTGGTTTTTACCACGTAGTGGGGAACATAACTATCCCCTTTCTCACTCTCCATGCATTTCAAGAATGTGTGGAGGGGGCTGCATGCATCAGCTACCCCACCCATACATTTCTTTCCCACCAACTGAATCCCCAGACTTTCTCATGTTGGGTGGAAGATGTGAAGGAGAAGGATTTGCATGTTTTGGTTCCAAATCAAGGTTCCCAATCATGTGTAGGACCCTGCACACATTCAGGCAAACTCATATAGGTTCCCTATACAGCTGTTTCACCCAGCATCTGGCAATGCAGCTAACTGTAGGTGGGACCAGTCAATGCTGCCCCTTCATGTGTTCATGGAATGCAAGGAGGGTTACATCTAAAGGGAGCTTTTAGTTTTAGGCTTCTACTCTCTTTTTGCTTCTACGTAGCAATGTTCACGATGCCATAGTGCTTGAAATGCAGATATAACAACTGCAACTTGAACATTTGCATTTTCTTTCTTAAGTGCTTCCTAAAAATATACCTCGAGTCATTCAGTTTTTGAACTTGAAAGACAGTTTCATAAGTTGTTGTTGGGACCTGTCTGTCGCGAAAGACATTGGAGTGCACCTCTGGGGGTGAAGTCAAACTGCAGGCTACTGTGGCTGCAGAGACAGGTAGCTTGTAACTGCTGCCTCCCACATTGCTTTTGCTGCATGAGCGGCACGGAAGTGACCTCCCTGGGGCAGTGTGTATGGAAGTCCTGGGCTGCCCAGATGACAAGGCCCTTCTTGGCCTCACTGATATGATCCAAAGGAAAACAGAGCAATACATTTGGTGCCAGCTTGGCTGCAGGAGGTGACAGAAGGAGACATATAAGATGCCACACAGCCTTAGGGACTCCACTCCAGATTTGTGTAGGGTTTACTTGTTAGCTTTTGATTCTCCCAAAGATGTCTCATAAGGCAACAACAGGTATGGATTTTTTCTCAGGGTTTACTCACAGAGCCTTTCTCAAGGCAGCGGAGATTTAGGATCAGAGTTTTCCTATATAGGTTACCTTCCCATGTATAAGTAGTATGCAGATACCTCTATATACCCTCAGGGCTCGATTCTATCCCCCATGTTGTTTAAGATCTACATGGGTGGGGTTATCCGGAGGTTTGGAGTGCATTGTCAGCAGTATGCTGATGACACTCAGCTCTACATCTCCTTTACGTCTGCAGGTGAGGCAGTGGAAATGCTGGACCAGTGTCTTGCCTTGGTAATGGACTAGATGAGAGACAACAAATTGAAGCTCAATCCAGATAAGACTGAGGCACTGTTAGTGGGTGGTTCTTCAGACCAGATGGCTGGGAGGTCACCTGCTCTTGATGGCTGCCCCTGAAGGAGCAGGTTCATACTTTGGGGGAACTCCTGGATCCTTTGCTGCTGCTTGAGGCTCAGGTGGCCTCAGTGGCCCAGAGTGCCTTCCATCACCTTCAGCTGGTGGCCCAGCTATGCCCCTATCTGGACAGGGATAGCCTAACTACTGTTGTCTATGCTCGGGTAACCTCAAGGTTAGATTACTACAATGCGTTATACGTAGGGCTGCCTCTGAAGACGGTTCAGAAACTTCAGTTAGTGCAGAATTCAGTGGCCAGGTTGATCACCGGAGCAAGACGGTTTGAGCATATTACACCAATCCTGGTCCAACTGCACTGGCTACCAATTAGTTTGCAGGCCCAATTCAAAATGCTGGTTTTGATCGCTTCTCGGCCTTTTGGCTAAGATCAAGTGTAGCAAAGTGCTGGTTTTGACCTATAAAGCCTTAAATGGCTCAGGACTGCAATACCTCAAGGACCGCCTCTTCCCATATGAATCTACCCGGACCCTGAGATCATCTTCTGAGGCCCTTCTTCATGTGCCTCCTCGAGAGGTCAGGATGGTGGCAACACGAGAACTGGCCTTCTCCGCAGTGGCTCCCCGTCTGTGGAATGCTCTCCCCAGGGATGTTCGCCTTGCGCCTTCACTATACACCTTTAGGTGCCAGGCAAAAATGTTCCTTTTTAACCAGCCCTTTGCCTAACCTGATCTACATACTATACCCTTTTTAAAATTATGGCGCTTTTTAGGGGTTTTTTATTGGGTTGTTGTTTGTATTTTGATTTTATGTATATGATCCAACTGCCCTGAGACCTTCGGGTATAGGGCGGTATAGAAATAAAATAAATAATTACACACACACACACACACACACACACACACACATATCCCCGTGTTCAAATGTATTGCTTGTCCAGGTCATTTCATCTCCAGACCCTGCTCTGTTGATCTGATCTCCATCTATTTGATATCTATCATATAAAATACCTCTTTTCTCTTCCAGTCTTTAAAAACTTATTTTAACTTTTTATCTTTCCCAAAGTCTCATCAGGACCAGAATAGTATCAGCAGCACACTTTGCTGATAGTTCACCCCTGTTACTTCTACTGTTAAATCAATCACTATATTTGCTTCCTCTGTGCTTCAGTTTATAATCCATCTTTATAAGTTCTTGTTGACAGTGTAACACATTATTTATGCTAACTCTTAATGTTAAATAGCCCAGGTGTTAAAGAAGTAAAAGTTGTCAAAACTATTACAACAAAGAAATAGTACTATACTGTCTTACATCTATCTTAGAAAGGCGTGTGGTGATTTGGAATACTGCAGATAAAAGGGTTTGTTTCCCCCCTCAAATGGACAAGGAACTGGATCAAAGTTGACAACACCTTAGCTGGAGTTCAGCTTTCTTTGCCAAGGTTTCCTAAGGACTTGAAAGCAAGGATGTGGCTACAGACCTGCTTGTGGCCACACCAGGCCTTACTGGAGTCAGACTCAGTGTTTGTATACAGTATTTGAAGGGTAATAGAGTTAAATGCTGCCCTCAGAAACCACAGTAATTACTTCTGTTGCTGAAATAGACCTAGGCCGTGAACAAAAATATCGTTGGGAAGCTATTTCTAACACTACGGCTGCCCTTTACGGCTAAGTGGCAGCCATCATTATTTTTTTCTAAATTATGTGTTCTTGTTTCAAGCATTTAGATGATGCAAAACAGATTTTTGTGGCAACGTGTTGCTCCAAGCCAAAAAAGTATTCAAGGAAGCACTGTGTTTCTCCTAAATTGCCTTTTTATTGAGAACCCTTTGAGTTGTTTATCTTCTTTTACTCTCCTCACAAATCAAGTAGCAGCTAGCTCCTTATTTTTTGGCATAACCAGTTTTTGTTTTTTGTTTTGTTTTTTTTTGTAGAAATACAAGCTTTATCATTCTATCAGTGCATTTTAGAATAATTAAATGGATGGTGGTTGTTTATTTGTTTGATCAGTTGGTTTGGTTTGTTCCCAGATGAAATCCTTCAAAAATAAACTTTCCAAGCTAACTACAGAAATAGTGGGTGAGAAATCCCATGGCTCTGTTCTAATCCATGTCAGTATGTACTTGGATATTATGGGAGATAAACTGAGAATAAGTTTGTTCTTAAATATAAATAGTTCAAGATAGCCGGGTCACACTTCATGTATGGATTGGCCACCCCACTCTTCTGTTTGCTTGTTTTTCCAAAAAGCCTATTTGCAATTCAGTATACCCAAATGTGAAGTGATGCATATTGGGGGTGGGGTCCTTTATTTCACATATATGCTCATGGTATCTAACCAGAAACAAGACCTGGGGATCATAGTAGATAACTTGATGAAAACATAGACCCATTGTGTGGCTGCTATGAAGAAGGGCAAGGAATGCTAGGAAAGAAATTGAAAATAATAGGAAATAAAACTGCCCATATCACGATGTTATTATACAAATCTATGGTGTGATTGTGTTTGGAATTCTGGGTACAGTTCTGGTCACCTCACCTGTAAAAGGATACTGTAGTGTTGGAAGAGGTTCAGGAAAGGACAACCAAAATGATCGAGGAGATGGAGCGCTTGCGACTTTTTAGTTTAGAGAAATTATGAGTAAGATGTGACATGATAGAAGTTTATATAACAAAATATTAATGGACTAGAGAAAGTGGCTGGAGAAAAGTTTTCTCTCTCATAGCGCTAGAACTTGTGAATATTCAGTGAAGCTGGATGCTGGATCTTTCAGGACATGTAAAAAAGGAAGTGCTTCTTCACACAGAGCCTAATTCAGCTATGAAACTTGCTCACACAGGAGAGTTTAGATAGCCCTCTCCTCTGTCAATTCAACTAATCCTCTTAAAACTATCAGTGGCTACTAGCCATTATGACTATGCACTGGTTCCATGGTTGGAGGCAGGGATGCTTCTGAATGCCAGTCACTGGAAACCACAAGAGGGGAGAGTGCTATTGTACTCAGCGTCCCATAGGCATTTGGTTGGCCACTGAGAGATCAGGATGCAGTTTTGAAATGAAGCCATTCATTTGGTAACTGTTGTGCTGTAATGAGTTTGGGATTAAACACAATTAATTTTTGGGGTCCCCACCAATTTGATTTTGTTTCAACCCCTCTGGAGATTTTATAGTTGTAGGATATGATTCTGCCAAAAAAAGAGAGAGGCTGCTAAAACTTCCTTTAATTGAATTTCTAGCCCGATCCATTAAGTATCTGCTTTGTGGTGTAAGCTATGGCAGTGTGTAGTTTCATAAACTAATAGCTGGAGCCCCTTCTGAAAGGAAAGAGGAAGAGGGCAGACTCCCCCACACAAGCTGGAGGTGGTTCAGAAATCTCAAAATATGCAGGATTGCCATGCTCATGTTCATTTTTCCAAGACTAACTCTACATCAGAAGGTTGTTTTCAGGCTAAAAAGCTGCTCCAAAGATGGGCAGAATCTATCTTAATATCATCTGTTTATATCTACAACTAATTAGGTTTAGCCCATGGACCTAATCATACTATATTCCCACTCCTATATCATTTGTCATTCATCTGAGCAGAGGTGCTGCCAGGTTTAAGGAAGCTCAGAACCAGGTCCATTCTGGGGACCCCATAAGCCATTCTGCCTGCCCAGGCACTCTTCCCTTCCTCTGTTTTTACTTTGTATGTGAGGTGACCAAACGTTGCTCTGTAGCATGACTACCACTCTTCCTCTCCTCATTCCTTTCTTCCCAGCTCTCTCTCTCTCTCTCTCTCTCTCTCTCTCTCTCTCTCTCTCTCTCTCTGTCTCTCTCTGTCTTTGTCTCTTTCTCTCTTTCTCTCTTTCTCTTTCTCTATTTATCTGCTGATGTTGTGCCGCAACTGTGCCACAGCATAATTTAAAAAAATATTTTCATGAACTTCCACAGCAGAACAGCACCACACAGGCCCTCTCCGGGCCACCTATCCCATGCCTCACTCTAAGGAAATGCCACCTTTCTCAGAGTGAGGGGATGGGAGTGGCAGTGTCCTTTAATTTTATTTGATTCCCCCCCCCTTACCTTCCTGGTTTCAAAGCAGTGCTCCATGTGGGCATTCCCCACCTTCACCTCCACTTTTCTTAACCTTCAACTATGCCAACAGAAACAGTCTCTTATTGCCGTGTCAATAATATCTGGAACTTTGAACAGGGAGAGAACTGTCTGCAAAGTAAATTTAAATATACAAATGTTATGAACTGCTGTATGACCCCCTTGAGTTTTTAATTGTTCCTTTCCAGGCTATTGCGATATAATATTTATGGAGTGTAGGATCACATTTATCAAATGCATCCATGTATCAAGACAAACTTACTCCTTGATATCAGCTTCTAACTCTGCTTCCACTGAGTAAGACATAAAGTTGTCTCACCACTAGGACAATTCGTCCTGGATCCAGCAGAAGGAACACTCACAGGTGAAAATTGTGAAATCTTCCCCAATCTCTCAGCTGAACTATGAATGTCTTTACATGTTCTGAGAAGGGTAAATGTGTGTGTTTGTGTGTGTAAGTGAAACCACAATAAGAGGCTGACTATATATATGTCACAGATTAGGAAAGCCACAAACTAATCTAAAAGGATGCCAGCGTGGTTAATGAGGAGAGTCAGGGATGCTCTAAAATAAAAGAACTCTTTCTTTCTCAATGAGGATTGTCACTGGGCTTCACATTTCAAACTTCCTGCTGCTTGAAGCAACAACAGAATCATTTGGGCTTTATTTTTGTTTGTTTCTTACAGTAAAAATAAATGTGGACTAAATTGCTAGTCTCTACTGCCTTGTATTTTCAGATAAGTCTCCTGAAATCTTGTCCCTTCACCCATAAGTATCCCTCCCCCCACCCCAATGTTCTGTTACTTTGGTGGGAAATGAATGGCCCTGTGGAAGGGGAGAAATTTTTCAGCCCAGTCTTAAAATATGGTACGTTCGAAACCATTTGGGCTGACATAGCAACTGTTTTTCAGTTAGTCCTGTGTTGAACTTTTTCCCATCTTGTCTAATCAGCTATAATAAAGCTAAATTATAAGAAGCCAACTTCTATTTAGCTTTCTCTGACCCATAATTGTGTCTGTTTGTGCATGCGCTTATTTATTAGGAAATGAGACAGAATTTGTTTTTATGGGAGCAGAGTGTGCTTCAAAAGGATAATGATTCATGTTTTTCTTCCTTTTTATAGATTTAATGTGTACAGTGATTGAAGAGCAAAACCTTAATGTTGGTGTGCTATTTATGCATAGATTTATAGTATTTATTAAACAATATTTTTGCACGCAGGCAAGTGAGCTCAGTGGATGAAAATAATTTCTTATTCCCTGTGAGAACTGTTTAATACTGCAGCTCTCTAGATGCTCAGCTAAACCTGCTTCCTAAAACCTCAGCAGACCAAGTCTCAAGGAGCCATTAAGGGTCATTGTTTGGGAAATGAGTCCAAGACACGTTTGTGTAATGAGAATGGCTCATAGTACTTATCTAGAATGGCAAGCTCTGTAGAAAACATCCATCTTCTTTGACTTACCTTCTTTCACTCCAACCTCTTTTTTCAGTTGTACATTTAAACAGTACTGGGGTTTAAACCTGCCAGGCTGTGGAACCTTGACCTACCTAAAAGTAACTGCAGCGTACCACCTTTTAAAATGCATCTAATTCCAGCAAGGATACAAAAGGAATATACCTGCTACTGAAATATTAGGCAAGCATATATTTCATTATAATGATCAAACTTTCAGTTAACATTGTTTGGGTGCTTTCTTATCCCATCCCCCCTTTCTTTTCAAATATAACTCTGGAAAAATTGAATTCTACTTGGCATTCTAGTTTACAATATGCACAACCATTAGCACAAGACTTGTGCAGCAATATCTGGGACTGCTATATGCGAGGGGATTGTGCAGCTAAATGTATGGGTATAGTGTTTGTTCAGTTTGTCATTACAATGTAGGCCCTAATGGCAGGGGTACAGTTCTTAACTCAGTTGCCACACTGTGCAATTACACTAGCCTTCTCTGGATTAGCACCATTCTGTAAATACAATGTATGCCCATATGTAAGTACTATTTATGCTTGTGTGTTATTTCATTGTTTTATGAATGGGTATAATTTGGGTTTTGCTTTTATTCAGTATATGAGTTTGGTGCTGTGGCTTGTTAGCCACCTTGAGTCCTTTGGAAATTAGGTGGGATATGCATGCATAAATATATAATACATTAAAAAAATACATCCATAAATACATCTAAAATTCCTTGAAAAGTCAACAAAATAACTGGTGTAGTCTCTTTATCATGTAATAAATGTAATCATGTAATAAATGTAAATGGATTGTTGTTGTGCTTAAAATACTGTGAACTGTTATTTTTACCATGTTCATTCTTTTTATATTGTAAAGTTATTTTTTTTGGAAATCCATTAAAATAGCCCATGGATACTGCAGGAGAGGTTATCTTTGGGGTTCCACCTAATTAATTATGATATATTTTTCCTCCATGTGATTTGTCATTACCAGTCCTATAAGCTCACACATACGAGAGGGGGGGGGAACCCCTTGTTTAATCTGACTGGAACCTTGTGGCATTTTAATTGTAAGCATAAGTGTGACAGAATAAATCCAAATGAATTTGGACAGTGATTAACAAGTAGCCCCTTGATATGGTAATGAGATTTTTTAATAAAAAAAAACCCTGATCCCTAAATGTTTCTAAGGGTTTCATTAACACTTGTACAACTAAACCATTTTACAGACCTAAGCAGTTAAGGGAAATCCTCCTGCACTAAGAGAGCTTAGCCTATTTAGCAAGTAGGTGTCAAAACAGGCTAATGAGAGATATTGCTGTAACTCTTTGTATTTCTTCATCTCCGAGGCTTGCATGGTGGCAGCAACCATGAAGTGAACTATCCATTGATGGAAATTTACCTAGAAGATACATTTCACATCACTTAGCCAGATTATTCATTTTTAGACACTGTAAGAGCTTTGTGGCCAAACCTGGTGTGATTTCAACAGATGTGTGGGTCCGAATCAAGTTGACATTGATGCCCTATAAAGCAAATAAGGTCTGTGAGAGCGGATTTATATTGTGGATGTAGAACCTGTAGCTCTCCCACCATTGTTGGAGTCCAACTCCCCTCAGACTAGCCAGCATGGCCAATGGTCAGGGATGATGACAGTTGTTCTCCAAAATAAACATGAATGAGCTGGAGAGGTGAGTCTAAACCCCTCTCAATCTAATACTTGCTTAATTATTTTGATTTATTTACCTGTTCTTCACCCTAAGTCAACATTCACCAGAAACTGTATAGCAAAGTTGACAGACACACCTCTGTGCGGAGGGAGTTTACGACTTGGGGGCTGCCACAGAGAATGCACTCTCTTACTGCATCACCCTGAGCTTCTGAGGGAAGGGAAAATACCAAGAGGCCCCACCTACCAGACTTAACACCTGAAGGGTCTATAGCATGGGTAGGTAAACTAAGGCCTGGGGGCCGGATTTGGCCCCATCGCCTTCTAAATCCGGCTCGCGGACGATCCAGGAATCAGCATGTTTTTACATGAGTAGAATGTGTGCTTTTGTTTAAAATGCGTCTCTGGGTTATTTGTCGTTTATTCCCCCCCCCCCAAAAAAAAATATAGTCTGGCCCACCACATGGTCTGAGGGACAGTGGACCAGCACTCTGCTGAAAAAGTTTGCTGACCCCTGGCCTGTAGGGAAGGTCTTTCAGATATTTGGGGCATAAGTTGTCTAAGGCTTTAAATACTAGGATTTAAATTTGCAAGGAAATGAACTGCCAACCAATGTAACTGTTTTAAAATAGGGGTTATGTGATCTTTATTTATTTCACATTTATATACTGATTGATTGTAATAAGACCTCAGAAGCAGGATTCAAATCCCCACTCAGAAATGAAGCCCACTGAGTAATCTCTTAGCCTAACCTACCTCACAGGGTTGTTGTGAGAATGAAATGGGGAGGAGGGAACCATGGACACCACCTTGAGATTCTTGAAACATAAAGGTGGTATATAAATGTAATAAACAAATAAAATAAATAAAGGGAACCTTCCACCAGTAGTCTGGCTTCTGCATTTTTTGGACCAACTTGAAGCCTGAGGCATCTTCAAGGGTAGCCCCACATAGAGCACATTGTAATAATCCAGTGTGAAAGTTACCAGAATATGGAGTGCAGGAGCCAAGTAATTTCTGTGCAGACGGAGGTGTAGTTGCAGAACCAGGCGACTATTTTCCTCCCCGCAAAATTGCTTCCCCCAGCTATATATTTTTTCCTGTGGGGCTATATAACTGGAAGTAACTTGGGGTGAATCGAGGGTGGAGAAGTTTCCTTTTCTCTTGCCTGCCCTTGCTGCACTTGTAAGTGTCCCCTTCACTTCCCAGCTTCAAAAGGAATCAGCAAGACCTGGGTGGGGTTCTGCTCCCTTTCTTGGTTGTACCCTGAGTTCTCACTGTGAGCCCTGTTAGAATGCCTGATACCTAAGCAGTATGTATCTTTGTCATCCTGGACGTGCTTCTGTGGAAGACATTTTCAGATCTATTCTGCAGTCACAGTTTGAGATACAGTTTATAGTTTGTCCTTTAAGGTAATTTCACTCAAATAGATATTGACCAAAAATTCAATCGTTGGTATTTTTGGAAAACAACTTTAGAATTGTTTAGAAACTTTACAATTGTTTAGAAACAATTTTTAGGTATCAACTTGAGATGGGAGGGACACTGCAGTTCTGTATCTGTTAAAATGGGTATGGTTGAAAATCTAAATATTAGGTAAGGTGTGGGGCATATATAACACAACCTGTTTTATCAATTTTTATCCATATTTGGGGAAATGCAGTTTTCATCTGAAATTTGCATACACTCAGTATCCTATTGTGATCCATGTCCCCAAAATACGAAATGATGGCAGTCCAACAACATGTAGATACTCAAGCATGGGGAAAGCTATTCTATATGCAATTTTGGCTCTATGCTCAATCTCTGAAACATAACCCCAGCATAAGTTGTATGTGAAAGAGAATTTATTGCTCTTTCTTTTGCTCTCCCTCTCTACTTTTTTGCGTTACATATACTTTTATAAATTTCTATCATATTTTGCCTTTAGACAATGCCTTTTTTTAACTAAAAAGTGTCCAGTGCTATAACATTAAAACCTTTCCTCGTGGGGAAGGTAAGATGTGAGCCCCTTGATAATTTTAGTCACTCTACTCAACTTTTTCCAGCTCTGCAATAGAATTTTTGAGATTTGGCAACCATAGCTACACACAATATTCTAAGTGTGGTCACATTATATATTTGTACAAGGGCATTATGATACTGGCAGATTTGTTTTTTATATAACTTTCTTTTAAAATCCCTAGCATACATTTTGCCTTTTTTTCTTTTTCTTTTTTGCTGCTGCACACTGGATCAACATTTTTATTGAGCAAACCTAGGATCTCTTTCCTAGTTGGTCTCTCGAGTTCAAACCCCATCCATCCATATGCAAAATAAGATTCACCCCAACCCAGTGTGCATCACTTTATGTTTCACCATCCTGAGTACTTTGGTGTAACCTTCAGGGGACTCACAAAACATCTTCTTTAACTGTAGTGTTCATTGTATAGTTAGTTACACATTTCATTGGCATTTTAGCTGAGTAGTTGTTAAAAATCTGCAGAGAATGTGGGAGAGAGAATAAGTAAGTGAGATTAATTCACAAAGAATGGTGTTCTTTTGGGAACAGACTACTGCATGATGGACTTCAGAAGCTACATTTCTGACAAATTTAGCTCCATGAAACAGTTGGGTAACTGTAAATCACTAGGCTCCTTTGTGCTCTTCTTTATTCACCTGACAATCATTGGCTCAGTTTTCCTTCATACTGTACAGTTTAATTTAACTGATGGAAATCTGGCACTTGTGCCCTGATTCATAAGGGAATGGGTCTTGTGCTCCTCTCACCAAAGACGACATTGAATGATAATGGACATCAAAATGAAACCTTTAACTTTCAGGCTAAACTCTTCTGAAATTAGAGGCGAAACCGAATGGTGAGCTTGACATCAATACCAGGAAGGGTCCTAGAACATATAATTAAACAGTTGGTCTATGAGCACTTAGAAAAGGATGCTGTGATTACTAAGATCCAGTATGTTTTTCTCAAAAACAAGTTATGCCAGACTAATCACATTTCTTTTTTATAGTTACAGTCTTGGTGGATCAGGGGAATGTTGTGGATGTAGTGTATCTTGATTGCAGTAAGGCTTTTGACAAAGTCCTTCATTGTATTCTTGCAGAGAAGCTGGTAAAATGTGGATTGGACGAGGTAACTGTTAGGTGGATTTGTAGATGGTTTGCTGACCAACCCAGTGAGTGCTCACTAATGGTTCCTCATCATCCTGGAAAAAAGGGATAATTGGGGTGCCTCAGGGTTCTGTCCTGGCCTGTTGTTGTTCAATATCTTTATAAACAACTTCGATGAAAGAATGAAGAGCGTGCTCATCAAATTTGCAGATAACACTAAACTAGGAGTAGCCATTGCTGATGAAGGCAGAATTGTGATTCAAAATGATCTTAACAGATTGGAGAACTGGGCCTGAACTAACAAAATGAACATCAATAGGGACAAATGTAAAGTTCTACACTTAGGTAGGAAGAATCAGTTGCACAAATACAAGATGTGGGACATCTGGCTGCTAGTAGTACATATGAAAATAATCTAGGGGTCTTCATAGACCACAAGCTTAACATAAGTCAACAGTGTGGTGCTGGAGCAAAAAAAGCTAATGCTCTTTTAGGTTGCTTCAGCAGAAGTATAGTGTCCCAATCAAGGAATGTAAAAGTCCTTCTCTATTCTGTTTTGGTCAGACCAAACCTGGATTACTGTGTCCTGTTTTGTGCACCACAGTTTAAGACAGGGGTCAGCAACCTAAGGCCTATGGGCTGGAAGTGGCCTGCGGAGGTCGTTTGACCGGCCCACAAGCCGCCCCCGAACCAAGTTGTCCGCTCAGGCGCTGCGCTAAATTGGCGCAGCACGAGGACTAGCTTCCATGGCGCTGAAAATCACCTCTGCGCATGCACAGACACTGGAAATTACATCTATGCATGTGCAATCCGGCCCACGGAGGGATCTCCACAGAACTGATCCAGCCCAGGCAAGATAAACCTTGCTGACCCCTGGTTTAAGAAGTATATTGAGAAGCTGGAATTTGTGCCAATGAGGGCAACCAAAATGATTAAAGGTTTGGAAACCAAGCCCTATGAAGAATGGTTGAGGCGATTGGGTATGTTTAGCCTGAAAAAGGGGAGACTTGAGAGGAGATACGATAACCATCTTCAAATATCTAAAGGGCTGTCACATGGAAGATGGAGCAAGTTTGTTTTCTCTTGCTCCGGAGGCTAGGACCTGAAGCAATAATTTCAAGTAACAAGAAAGGAGATTCTAACTAAGCATCAAAAAGAAATTTCTGGCACTAAGAGCATCCAATTGATTTCCCTACTTTAGGAATATAGGAACCAGAAGCATTGGAGAGTAAATCAGTCTGAATTACTGAATGGTTTAAACAAGTGAAAATACTGATCTTAACAGAACAGGGATGGAAGGGCATATGATTTTTTTTTAAATGTAGTTGCCAAATTCCTCTTTTACTGGAAAAACAAGGGTTTTTTTTGGGGGGGTGTTGAAGAAATGTGGGTGACAGTTGTATTCTACCCCAGATGGCCAGTTCCTTTGACAAGCAGAATCTGGGTCCCAGAGCTAATTTCTAATAAGGGCAGGTAGGGGGAAAGATCCAAAAGAGTGAACTGCTTAGTGTGTCCAAGGAAGGAGAATTAAAATGCATTTAATTACAAATGGAAGCCACAGAACTAAGTGGGATGAGTGACGAGGGGCTGCTAGATCAGAAATCCGAAAATGATGTGAAGGAGATAATGATGCGGCATACAATAATTTGTTAAGGGAACCAGAATGCCAGGGAGTGGGCAGTATGAATTTTGATAACTTTTCTGTCTCTAAAGGTCTTGCTGTGTTTACCATTATGCTGAAGCTTTTTTCACATGGTAGCCTTAGCCGGCAAAAGGATAAACAACCTAATCACTTATTTTATTTCTCTTGTTTTATTTCCTAATCACTTTCTTGTTGTTGTGACTTCTTTGTAACAGGTGAAGGGAAGCATGCATTATATTGTGCTTTTTATACCTATTATTTCAGTAGCTTCCCTAAAACAGAATTTGATACTTTTTTAAGCATAGTTTGTTTTTTACAAAACAAGAAAAGATATGGACACGCCAATCTTTATTATCACCAAGAGTTAGACTAGGTTGCTAGGTTAGACATATTCTTGCACTACCACTGCCAGAACATTCTGTGAGTGGTGAGTCTTCTTTGCCATTGTTGTTAGTGATCTGCTAGGTTTTTTTTTGACATTGACAGAATTTTATTTTAGGTGACTTAATTGTATGTTCTTGGTGAGAGCAGGAATAACAACAGAATGTGGTCTATGACCTTGTCCTGTCAGTGCTGATAAGCCAAACTATACAATCAGATTTAAAACAAATGAAAGTTTCTGTCAATAGTTCTGGGGATGGTTTTCTAAAACTTCCTTGACATGAATACCAAGAATCTTTCTCAAAACCTCTCTTTTAAGAATACTGAAATGGAAGGCTGTCTTTACCCTAGCTATTTGTAACGCATGGGCCTCAGCTCGGAAACAATGACAGGTGCTTGCCCTGAACAGAAAACAATGGTAGAAGAATGTCAGAGTGGTTTACCACAAGTCGAGTAGAGTCAGCAATGGCCCGTGAAAATGAATTCCGTGTGCTGAGCTAGTCAGGAATTGTTAGATTTGTGTAAAATGTTTATTTGCTAAGCTTTGTGGCCAACATCATTACTCTTCATTTTATTCATTATTATGTCACTGAGCAGTAACTTGTTAAAGATTAAAGGTTCCAATTGGTTGCTCATGCCTAAGGTATGTAAATGTCTTGGAATCCTGACAGTAATTTACTGGCTGGTTCTGCCAGCTAGCATGGAAATAGCAATATTAGAAACCATGAAGTATAATATCCGGCGCTTAAAATGACTGATCCTGCACATACAAATCCTATTGATGTCAATAACATTTGCCTACTAAAAAAAAATTAACATCAACAACTTTACAATGGGTCATAAGAGAGAAAACTGACCTGAACCTTAAAAACATAGCAGTGACCTTACAGATTCTAGTAAACCCTGAGGAGGCACTCTGAGCTAAACAGATTTAAGGAAATGTAAATAAGGTCCTGTTCTCATAACACTTTCTCAGTGCAAATCTCAACCTTATAAGAGATTCAAGCTTTTATGTGCCAGTCCCTTCCAATGCCATGTTACAATGCAAGGAAAGTAGTGAGCAAATTGTACATTCTTGGATGACAAAGATTATTTAGATCCATTCCACTCCGAGTTCACACCTGACCAGGTTGCCCTTGGTCACCCTGATGGAAGATCTTTCTAGAGAGTGTAACAAGGGAGTGAAGCCTTGCTCCTGCTTCCTTGTCTCTCTGCAGTTTTCTGTCCCATTGACTATAGTATTCTAATCAGCAGTTGCATGGCTTCATGGAAAGGGATTTGGGAGCACTGTGTTAAAGTGGCTCTTTCTGGTCCTACCTTTGGGGCCGAGATGAGAGAATAGCACTGGGAGAATGTGTTTTCTGTCCCCTGGCAGTTACATGATGGGTGCAACAAGGCACTATCCTGTCCACAATGCTACACTTAAGAGCTCAGAGCTAGTTTACTTGTGGGATTTCCTTACCGCATATATATCCACTCGACCACGTGTTACGGCTTATATATCCAGCACTTGTAAAAAAGTGATATTTTAGTTCAGCAGCACCTACAGTTTGGACTTCCCTGCCTATTAACCTTAGACCTTAGTTGTATTATTTTTTGTGCCTGCTTAAAACATTTCTGTTTAGGCACCAAGGCAGATTTAGGGCAGCACAATGGATTGCGCTGCACTAGGCGCTGAGCTTAGGGGGCGCCACAGGGCGCCACAGTCGTGATACAGTGGTACCTCAGGTTAAATACTTAATTCGTTCTGGAGGTCTGTTCCCACTATGCTCTGTGGTACTTCCTTCCTTCGGTGGAAACATTTCTTTATGACTTTGCCACATGGCAAAGACTGGCTGTCATCTGAGTGGATCAATGTATCCTGCAGCTTTAGAGTATTCCAAACCTTTAATCTGCCAATACCTGGGAATGAATGGAACAGAATATTAGTCTATTTTATTGATTGTCATTTGGATTGATTTTCTTACCATATTTTTACTGCTGTTTTGTTCAATGCTTTGAATATACTTTATGCAGAAAAGCAGCTTGCACCTTTTTGTAAGTACAGTGGTACCTCAGGTTAAGTACTTAATTCATTCTGGAGGTCTGTACTTAACCTGAAACTGTTCTTAACCTGAAGCACCACTTTAGCTAATGGGGCCTCCTGCTGCCGCCGCGCCGCCGGAGCACGATTTCTGTTCTCATCCTGAAGCAAAGTTCTTAACCTGAAGCACTATTTCTGGGTTAGTGGAGTCTGTAACCTGAAGTGTATGTAACCTGAAGCGTATGTAACCCGAGGTACCACTGTATAGTGGATTGAGTGGAACAGAAGGCAAGAGGCAGAGGGTCACCAAATTTTGTCCTCACACAGGGCACTACTGAAATTTGAAAGAGCAAAGTCTGCCCCTGTTTGGCAAGCCCCTCCAAACATGTAGAAGTTAATGTGTTTTATCTTTTTTTAGCTACTGGTGATTTTTAATTTTTAAAAAATGTTTGTAAGTGCCTGTTTCTAACTGTTTTCATAATCTTAACATTTTGCTTTATTTTTGTAAGCCATTCAGATGTTTTCTTACAATCAACTTATTTAAGGGTTTCATTTAATATGTAAATATGCTGCATTTCTATTTCCCTTTTAGTATTTATCCATCTTGAAATATAAAGACAATACAGCACAAGTTGTTTGCTACTTTCTCTGTACAGAAAGATGAGAATGCTGGGAGGGTGGAGACTCTGGACAGAAAGTGCTGCCTGGACATTGTTTGAATTTGGAGTTTTGCTCTACCTTTTCATATTTATATTTCCATAATTATAAACAATACTAGCTTTCTGTTTGAGCTTTATAGTAGCTCCTAATAAACATTCCTTGTTCATTAGCTCACTGCAAGCTTCTATATCACAGGACTACTATGAAGTCTGCCAACTCCAAGAAGTGAGTTTGCAAGTGCTAAATTTGGAAATTCCATCTTAGAAGCCAAGATCAGGTGTCGAACATTTATAGTATGTTACCCATCTCCTTAGAGATTAGATATTTCCTCCTTCAGGCCTGTGAAACTGTAACAGACTACATGAATTGAGTTAATGTGGGGCATGTAGGAAATCAGACTATTCCCTGTAAGTTGAAATCACAGACTTGCCATAGAAGCAGATTTTTGGAACTAATAAAATGAGTTTATGCCATTTGTTTTTCCTTTATATTGGCTGCAGGTGTTCACCTCTTCCTCCCAAGTTACAAAAAATACATTCTGGACCATTTTTAAACTAAGTAAACTAAGACCTGGGGCCACATCTATTAAGCATTTATAGAGATTACAAAAATATACAGCAATTTCCACTCCCTAATGCAAGGGTTAAAACTGTTAAATGTATTCCCTGCAGAGTTGCTTGCAAGCAAGGTGAGTTAACATTTTCTTTTTAAAGAGGTACACACAAATACCTATTCATGCAGCTAGCCGAATACAAAAGCACATGCTTGAAATTAAGTCTATGTTTATTATAAGTGAAAAGTCTCCTACTCTTCTCCCCCTGCAAGCCCTCTAAATCTGTTCTGGGGGTTCAACAATTGCAATATCAGAAATTATAATATTGACTTAACACACAGGGTTATTGTGCGGATTACAACTCGATAACGCATGTGAATCACTTTGAATACTTGAAAGCACATTATAAATGTTAATAATAATAAAATAATAATAGTATGGCATAATGTTAAAGACCAGAGTAGCTGGTACTACTACTTATTCGTCCTGAAGTATAAAATAAAAAATCCTAAAAGCATTTAACATTTATTCTCTATATTCCTGCCTTTATTACTTTATATTGGTACTTTAAAAACACCCCAGATAAGCTGAAGTCACACAAAAAGGAGCTGAATATTTTATCATGTCAAGTAATTGCATTTACAATGAAGCCATCTAAGTTAAAATTTGGACAAGAATAAGAAGTTGTGGTAAAGGGTGCTTCATTTTTATTTTGTTCTGTTTGTGATTATTATATTAATAGCACAGAATTAACTGGTAGGGTCCTGGACTCTTAGAATCTGAAGTAGAGCAAATTGACGGGCTAGATCAGGCATAGGCAAACTCGGCCCTCCAGATGTTTTGGGACTACAATTCTCATCATCCCTGACCAGTGCTGCTGTTAGCTAGGGATGATGAGAATTGTAGTCCCAAAACATCTGGAAGGCAAAGTTTGCCTATGCCTGGGCTAGATCGTAGATGGCTAACATCTTTAGCAGGGAGGCTGAATTCTTCCCAGGCAAGCTTGGAGTCTAGTGACAATGGCCTTTGCCTCAACACAATATTCTTTATGACTCCCAGAAATTAAACCTACTAGTGAAAAGAAAAGTGGTGGAACAGATTTTCTTTGACCAGCCGGAATTCCCCAATGTGAGGAGGGAGGGCTTATTACCTGATTAAAAACATGACCCTAGGCTGCACTTTTCAGCTAAATTGTCCTAAAGATAGTGAAGGGCACTTGCCAGCAAGCTACTAGTTGGCCATTTCTCAGCAAGATACTGAAAACTGTCCCCCTATCAACTGTTCAGTAAACTTTGCACATATGGTCATGTTTCAGTGATGTTTTTACTCCGAAAGTGAAATTCATTGAGGAAATTTGATGGGCAGTGTGGGAAACCTGGCATTGCTCTCGCTCTGAATTTCTTTTGTGGTTTGATGATAAATGTCTGGAACACAGTCTTCTTTTCATCAAAGTGTGTTTTTATTCATTTATATTGCCCACTCTCTTGAAGAGAGAGGTGGGCATTTTAGCATTTCTTACAATTATGATTAATTGTTTCTTTCTCTCACAGAATTCTGGGCACAGTAGTTTTACCCTCAGAGTGTTACAATTCTCAGCTATCTCTAACAAACTGCAGTACCCAGAATTCTTTGAAGGAATGAATGTGATTCAAATGTGCTTTAAAGGTATAGTGTGTACATAGCCTTTCTCTATTATTTTGTGAAATAAATTCTTATTCTGTAATGAAAAATTAATTGCAGGACTGCCCTGAGATCTTTTGATGAAGGGTGGTATATAAATCCAATAAATAAACAAATAAACTCTACCTAAACAGTAGTTGTAGATATTTGTAAACTGTTAAGAAATACTTCCCCTCTTAATGCCTAGTTAAGTACATTTCCACCGTATTTCCCCCATACAATAAAGTTGTCTCTGTTGCAGTGTAGCCCTAGTTTATGTGAGAGAAGAAATGTGAATTGTTCCAAGATTAAATTTTGTGGATTTGGCTTTCAGCATTCTGGTGAAACAGTTAAAAGATTTTGATCAGATAAAGTTTCCATAAGTAATTTTAATCTTCAATGGAGATAAGTATGTATATGCATGAATCAGGGTCTAAAAAATAATGTCAGGTAAATTGCATGGCATGAACCTTTTCCCCTGAAATCAAGGATCTTCCCTACATAATGTTGATAGATGTCTTTCTTTAGCTGACTTTTATTCTTCCTTGTTTCTTTGCAATTAATAAATGAATAGCGCTATGAATTTCTTAACTATAGTTGGTTAATTCTCTATTCTGGGCTCTCCCCCCGGCCCCAGTGCCTCACATTGTTCTCCTCTAACACATGCATACCCACAGAGCTACCAGCTTTTAGTTGTCTAACTTTAAATTGATTAGAACACATTAATTTTTAAATAAGTGTCACATATCCTTAACCAAGCACTACAAGGTTGAGAAGGCTTCATGGTGTTAAAGTCTGAACCAAAACTAAGTGAGGAGAATTTTAAAAATATGGGCTGCCCTTCATTAGCCCTCATGATATCTCCTGACAGGCAGTGTGCGCTGATGTTGCCATGCCAGGCCAGGGCAAGACCGACTGCCATGCACCATTTACCCTCTGTCAGCAGCTTCAGTCAGTGCCTGGGCAATACCGTACACACGAGTCTGTCATGCGTCAGCCTCAATTAGGCTCAGTTTGCTGCGCTTGGGAAAAGCAACAGCCCTACTGTTAACCATTTTTGTTCTCTCTGTCACTCTCATTTTCTTATTTCATTCAACTGTCTTTGCAAACTGTTTTGGATTTGACAGTAGTATTCCTGTGGTAATTCCTGCAATATAGTCATAGCAATATAGTGTGTAGTAAAATGAAGTATCTGTAAAATAGCACTATGCTCTGTGGTACTTCCTTCCTTCAGTGGAAACATTTCTTTATGACTTTGCCACATGGCAAAGACTGGCTGTCATCTGAGTGGATCAATGTATCCTGCAGCTTTAGAGTATTCCAAACCTTTAATCTGTCAATACCTGGGAATGAATGGAACAGAATATTAGTCTATTTTATTGATTGTCATTTGGATTGATTTTCTTACCATATTTTTACTGCTGTTTTGTTCAATTCTTTGAATATACTTTATGCAGAAAAGCAGCCTGCACCTTTTCATAAGTAAATAAAGGGCTCTGAGCAAGTGAAAGTAACCTTCTTCCAGATAACCACTGAATCAGCAATGGGGGTAGGCAGGTGGTAGATAAGCTGGGATCGGGTAACTTAAAATAATTCATGGCTCAAAAATCTATTTTAAGCGGTTTTTATTTTATATTGAGGAATCCTGTTCACTTCAGTGGGTCTACACCAGTAAGGTGGTCTGTAAATTTCTCCTAGGTTTACTGTTGCTTAGTCAATGTGCTCATTGAACATTATAGAATCCGGGAACTGGAAGGAGCAACCTGCTGTTCAGTGCTTGAAATCCAGGGCTAGAGCATTTTAAAGTGAAAACTGTCCAGCCTCTGCCTCAATAATAATTACAGCAAGGAAGAACCTTGGTTCCCTTGTCAAAATGCTCTTACTTTCCATAGGTTCCTATTAATGTTCCTTTGAAATCTACTACCCTGTAGCTGCAGCCCATTAGATCTTGTTTTACCCTCAGGGACAGCAGAGAATAAATCTTACTCCTCTTCTACATGACAGCAGATTGATTGATTGAATTTATATACCGCCCTATACCCGGAGGTCTCAGGGCGGTTCACAGAATAAAATCAAAATATAAATCCACAAAATATATAAAATAAAAACAACAACCCAATAGTGCTCCCCTTCCACCCAAAACCACCCCACATTTTAAAAGGGCATAGGATGTCAATCAAATCAACCAAAGGCCTAGTTAAAAAGGAACATTTTTGCCTGGTGCCTAAAGGTGCATAATGAAGGTGCCAGGCGAACTTCTCTGGGGAAAGCATTCCACAGATGGAGAGCCACTGCAGAGAAGGCCTGTTTTCATGTTGCCACCCTCCGGACCTCTCGAAGAAGGGCCTCAGAAAATGATCTCAGGGTCTGGGTAGGTTCATATGGAAAGAGGCGATCCTTGAGGTACTGCGGTCCTGGGCCATTTAATGCTTTATTAATGCACTTTCAATTGGGCCCGGAAACTAATTGGTAACCAGTGCAGTTCGACCAGGATCGGTGTAATATGCTCAAACCATCTTGCTGAAGTTTCCGAACCGTCTTCAGAGGGCAGCCCTACGTATAACTCATTGCAGTAATCTAACCTTGAAGTTACCAGAGCATAGACAACAGTAGTTAGGCTATCCCTGTCCAGATAGGGGCGTAGCTGAGCCACCAGCTGAAGCTGAGGGAGGGTACTCTGGGTCACCTGAGCCTCGAGCGACAGCAAAGGATCCAGGAGTATGTCCAAGCTACGAGCCTGCTCCTTCAAAGGAAGTGTAACCCCATCAAGAGCAGGTGATCTCCCACCCATCCGGTCTAGGGAACCATCCACTAACCACCCATTATATTCAGTCTTTCCATATAGTTCTCATTTCCCATATTGCTCTTCTCTGAACTCATTCCATTATGTTTGCATTGCTCTTAAAGTGTGATGCACAGAAGTAGACCCTCCATATGATATCTGACTAGTGTAAAGTGGAACTGTTACTTCTCAGGACTTGGACATTATGGTTCTCTAGCGTAGGTTAAAATTGCATTTGCCATTTTTGCACCTGCATCACCCAGCTGACCTATGTCCAGCTTCTGATCAGTAACAACCCCCAAATCCTTTTTGCATGCACTGCTGCCATTATCTCAAAGCCATTTTTAAGTTTATTCTCCTGAGAGGTTAACTGTTGCTCCCAGTTTTATGCCATCTGTAGATTTGATAAGGATTCTCTCTATCCCTACATCATTGACAGAAGACAGTGAAGCATACTGGACTCAAACCAGAGTCCCATCGTACTTCACTGGAAACCTCCTTCCAGTTGAATTGTTGGTTTTAAATGTCTCTTTTCTTTAAGCACAGGTAAAAGTTACTAAATTATATAGGAAATTTTACAGTTGTGGTCAGTATAGCAAACTCCTCATTGTGAGGTCTTCCCATATGTGACAGTAGTCGGGAATAATAAGACCACCACCATGGCTTCTCTAAACTAGGTTACACAGTGACCAAGCAAGATTTGCTGATATGAAAAGTTCATTAAAAGTAGTAGAAGCTTTTTCAGCCCCCCCAAGCTCCAAATGTGGAACACACATGACTATTTATGTAATAAAAAGGGGGCTACTGTGCAATTTAATGGACAGTGAGACATTTTTACAGCTCTCTATCCATGAGGGATTTATAGAGCCTTATGGACCTGGTCAGTGTGTAAAATCACGCCAGCCCAAGAGACTGTTGTCAGATGTTGGTAACAAGTCAGTGTTTGAAAGGAATCAAAACAATATAAATCCTGTGAGATGTGTGGCAGCAGGAAGTGTTTTAATGGGGAGGAAGACGGGGTCGACCACCACACAAGAGAACAAGGAGAAGAAAGTGTTTTCTCCCCTTTCATGCATACAGCGCCAGCAGGGGTAAGCAGGTTTCTATAAAGAATCTCCTCAGCGGATCAATCCAGCAGAACAGATGGAGTGCGTCAATATTGTACATCAGATTTCCATAGCATGTGGCAAAACAATACAGGATGGCAACTGTTTAACTGCACAACTTTTTCAAGCACCCATAATTATCAGGAGTTAAAAAGATTTGTGGGAGTAATGATTTCCTAGTAATAACTGTGTAGATTTTGGTGAATAGTACCTTCCCCTAGGAATACATTAGCAGGAACTGTACAGTTGTTCAACATCTTGGAACATAACTTTTAACTACTGTACTAATAAATGCTTGGCACAATTAATTTTTATAAAGAACGGGTTTAATTCCCCCAAATTTAAAACCCGGTATAGTTCTGTTTTTAAGTCAGTGTCATAGGTACAACTTATATCAGTGGCAGGTCTGGTCGTGCAGATACGGTAGATGGTGTGGGAACAAAATGGAAATTTTTCCTAAGATGATTCAACTGTCCAGCTGCATCTTAATCACATCCTTCTGCTGGATGTAATATTCTAAAGCATTTGGTTGCCTGCTGTTTCTATGAAAGTTCAGTTTCTATGAGAATGAGTTGCACCTAATTCAGACTTTCCCCTTTATTAAAATGGGGGCAATACAAATGGTTAACCAGGTGGTAGCTTTAGGAATATGATAAACATTGTCTAGAGCTATCATCCTGAGTGTCACAATGTTTGTTGAATTTTTAAGGGAGTAGAAGTACATAACTAATGGATTTGCTTTTAGAAGGTCAGAGGCTTTTGTTCACTTAAGAAAAAAAGCATTTTGGCAGATGGGAATTGTTTATCTATTATTGGAAGTTGTTGAGAAATAATTATTCCCTGGCTTGGCTAAGTCTAGGAGCATGAGGCACTTGGATCAATTTTTAAGGATAATTCTGCTATGATGAGGAAGTAACAGGAGCCTCGTTGTCATAGAATCATAGAATTGCAGAGTTGGTAGGGACCCAAGGGTCATCTAGTCCAACCCCTGCAGTGCAGAAATCACAACTAGATTGTACATGACAGATGGCCATCCAACCTCTGCTTAAAAACTTCCAAGGAAGGAGAGTCTACCACTACCCTGTCAGGCACAGGGATTTTTTTAAAAAAAAAATTGTGGCAGATGCCGAGGGGAGCTCAAGTAAGCATCCTGAATGCTTAAGTAATTAAAGATTCCCATACTTAAGGACATACGGTGAGCTTCCGATGTCATCGTCATCATGCATACATTTGCAGAAAGCCTGCCATTTTTAATTAACTATCCACATTTAAAATAAGTTATTTAATTTTCTCTAATGCACTTTTTATTTAGTTGCCACTGCAGATGAGAGAGCTGGCCTAAGGAGAATGAGCTGTGACTCAGGAAGTCTTCAATTAAAATTGCTCTTCCACTATGAACTCACTGGATGGCCTTTCTCTTAGCCTCTCCTCCTCCCACTCTGCAGTGATAGAATAATAATCCTGACTTACTTTACCTTACTCTGATTAAAAGTAAGTTGTGTACCACCCAATATTACCCCCTCAGTAACTTGGAACAGTCATTTCAGCTCAGGAAATGGTACCTGCAGTGGAAATGTTGGGAGGAGGCTCAACACCCTCAATTCAGCCCCGACTCCACGGATACATTTAAGGGCTTTACAAAATGGTAGATCTACTCATGCATATGCCACATCATACCTGTTATGGAAAAGTCAGATATACATACAGTCATTAAAGAGATACAGTTTGTGATGTTTTGATGCAATTGTAATAGAATCTTATTAAAATGTACAAGAACTGAAACACTGCTGCTCGTGGCATTTTAGTTACAGCTTAGTGCTTCAGAGAAATCTCAGTTAATATTGCAGCACCAGCTAATGTTGAATATCTCCAAGCTGCCAGCAACTAACTGGAGGCCCATGAGTGGGGCATAATGTGCACCCAAAGAGTTTTAGATTAAAATGGGGAGGTGTCTCTGTATTCTAATGAAGCAAAGTCTAACTAGAGCACTGCTTATGAGAAGCTCAGGTACAAAGTCATGTTCATCTATGAAGCTCACAGTGGGTTTAGACAGCTATTTATCTAACAGCCTCACCTAACATAAGGATGTGGTAAGGCTAAAATGCCACTCGAATCTCTTAGAATGAAGGACAGGATAAAAATAAAATAAATAATGGATCTGTATGATCTGTTAGCCCTTCACCTGTCAGTGCATGATTATGTACCACAGATTGCCAAAACCAACTAAATTATGTGATAGTTGCACAACATAAACAGAGATGCAAAATGTCTAAGTGCTGGATATAGATTTAATTTCCAGACAGTGGTTTGTAGCCCATAGTGGACCTAATGTTGTACACAGTGTTTTGTGGATTTATAATTTGCATATCCCCAAAAGAAAACAAAGTATATTGTGAAACAACTTTGAGAGGTGGCGCCATGATATTAAATACATGTTGTTGTTGGGTCTCTATGGATCATTGGTTTTGGAGTTCTTGTAGAAAAGGGTTATTTCCTGCAGAACCTTTTACATCCCATAGCTGCAACATATATTCAAGATACTGAGTTTAAATTCTTAGACTGCAATCCTAAGGATACTTAATTGGGAATAAGCTTCATTGAATTCACAGGAACTTTTTGGTTTAGGATTCATGCCTTAGTGAACACAAAACACCCAGTAAGCTGTCAGATTTCCATCTTTCGTTGAGTGGAAAGGGAATGCGGAGGGACTAGAGATACTTAGCAAAAATGTACTTAGGTAATTTGTAACATTATGAACAAAGAAGAACAATGTACGATAAAAAGCATAGGCAGTGAGTAGGTACAGGTCCTGTGTACAAATCTACTGAGAGTGTTTAATATCACTTTAAGATTTATATGACAAGACAATTTGTCTCCAGTGCAGAACTATACTGTAGAGGCCATATGGATTGAAGGCCAGGAGGATCATGGGTGACAATCTGTTCCAAGCCACTGACACTACATGACCCCGGGCAAGTCACTTGACTTTCCTGTGCCTCTCTCAATCCAGCTGGAAAATTGGGTAACAAAAGCAGGACCTCCCTGAAAACCAGATGCTGCCTTAGAGTTGAACATGTCCGGGATAAACAAATTATAAAAGCACTGATAACTGCTGCCCTAGAACAAAAGCCAGTTTGCTGACTCAGTATGAAACTAATGAAAGATCAACCTGTAGCTCAGGGATCTTGAAGTGGTAATTTGTCTTGGATTCAGCTGCAAATTCTGGAGAAGAGATACACTATCTGTCATTATGGAAGAGGCTTGAGAGTGTCAGTATTGGAAAAGAGTCAGATTAATAGAAAACATGTAGTTGGAAGGTACCACAGTGATCTCAGTGTTGAAGCAGAAGGTGTAATATGCCCAAATCAAAAGAGTGAAAAGTATAAGGTATAGGTTCAGCCATCTACCACAAGAGCCAAACAAACGGTATTTCTTAGTGCATATCCAAACATCTAACAATATATATTAAACTAAATCCCCTAAATATTACAGTGTTTTTGGAGGGTATATCTAGCAGGTCACTTGAAGAAGCAACTGTTTGCATTGATATTTTAAGGCAACATGTTTGAGACAGGTTTTGTTGCAGGTGGGGCAGATGAAGGCATCTGGTTTTCCTGCTACAGGTGCACCATGGTGTTTCTGCTCTCTGCGCTCCTCCCAGCGGTCATTCCTCCTCTGGTCACTGCTGGGAATACACAACCTGACTGGCTGTCTCCAGGCACTGTGGTCCACATGGCAGGCTTGATGTATATCCAGCAGTTCACTTGAAGAATGATAAAATATTAAGCTTCTGAATTATGTTATTATATCTCGTGTGTGTGTGTGTGTGTGTGTGTGTGTGTGTGTGTGTACCCCAGTCTCTGAGAGGTGTGAGGTTTCAGTGATTCAAGGACATACCTTTGGTTAGGTTTTCTTGAAAAGAAGGCCACTGCAGACTCACAGCAGCAACATTCTGTCAGATTCTAGCTCTGGATTCTCACAGAAAGCAAGTCAGGCCCCTGTGTTTCTTACAGTCCCAGTTTGATGCCTGAATTGCTTCACACACGGGGGGGGGGGGGGGGGAGGAGACCTTGATGACATCACTTCCATTGTGGGAGACATGTCCCCTTCTGCTCACTTTTCTCTGTCTGCTGTTTAGAATGCAGAGAAATCTTTTATCTTCCATCTTAGCACTAATCACCACAGTGCTAAGACCAGAGATAAATACTACCTGCTCCTTAAGAATAACATACACCTCAATGCTGGAGTGGGAGTGAGGAGAAATCCTATCTTTTACTGTCAAAGAGTAGGCAGAGGGGTAGTCTCCAATCAGAGAGTCCTCTTCTGCCCTTTTCTCTCAAAGAGAGATTCTTTCCAGTCATAGCATTAGAACAACCATAACGATACCGTGCCTGGTGTTAGGTGAATGGCAGGTGGGCATAGTCTGATCACAATGTCTTCACAGGCCAAATGCAGAGGACTTGTAGACCTGGACTGGAGGTTTCGCACCACTACTCTACCTCATGTTGCAAAGTAAATCCTTAACAGACCCCGCAGGGGCTATTTACTTAACTAAAGAACTGGTTTGACCATTTTAGCAGCCTCCTTATTCTTCAGAATCCTATAGATACTCATCACAGTTCAGAGATTGTAGGCAGTGCAAAATGCAGCTGCTATGTTGTTGACTGGTGTGATATATAACACTGGTGCTTCGATCTACACTGGTTGTCTTTTGGCTACCAGGCTCATTTCAAGGTGCTGGTTTTGATGCATAAACCTCTTAGTGACTTACGGCTGAGCTAAATGACAGAGCTGCTGTTTGTATCCTGTCCTGCTCCTGACAAAAACCAGTTATTCAAATATATTTGGTCAAAACGCCTTTGCTTTTTGTTATGCACCACTGCTTACTATGTATCAACATTTGTTTATGTTGCCTATACTCCATGTGTCAAGGCATTTGTTTCTGAATAATTATGCTTACAACATTTGAAATATTTAGCTCTTTAGGGGTTTGTTTGGTTTTTTGGTTTTTGAGGTTGAGCTATATACATCTTTCTTGGTTTTGGCTTTGTTCCCATTTAGGTTACACAATTGCCGAGCATAATCCTGTGTTGTGAAAGCCGAAATAAGTCTTGTTCAGTGGCACACTTCAGACTCTCCCCCATCAGGCTGGCACTTTTTAGTTTTCTGTGCCGGTTTTTGCTAGGCCTTCTGAGTTAGCAAGCAGCAGCCATTCAGCAGTCTGTAATAGATAGAGGCATCTGTAGATTTAATTGCTGTTTGTAACTGTAGTTTTTTAATTGATTGGTGTTATGCATATTTTCTGTCTTATAACCTACAATAAGATTGCTTTTTTGTAATGAAGGGAAGAATATAAATTTTATAAATAAAAATAAGATTGGGAGTCTTCTTGGTAGGAGAAGATAGAGTAGTCTCTAGTTTCTCTTCCAGAATTTCATATAATCTAAAATTGCTGTTTGTGCATGCTAGTATGGTGAACAAGAAGTCTTGGATTAAGTCCTGGGTGAAGAAATGTACCATATTTTCCCGTGTATAAGACGCCCCCTTTTGGGGGGACTCCAAATTAAGAAAACACCCCTCAGCACTACCTGCGTATAAGACAAGTCCCAATTTTAAACCTAATTTTTTGGTGAAGAAAAAACACCTAGTCTTATACATGGGAAAATATGGTAAGTGGCATGCATCTTCAAGACCTGGGTAGATGGTGGACAAAAGGCTGAGATACAAATATTTTAAATAAATTAATCCTTTTTGTGAGATGGCAATTACATAAAGAAAGCCCTCTGGGCATTTCAAGCATTGTCTTTTCTAACAAGAGGGTTAATTGTTGGGGGAAAGAAAAGAAACCCCACACATTTATTTAATGTATGGAAAGATGCCACAAGTGTGTGCTGAGCTGGGGATCCACTTGCCAAGCAGTCGGTGCACACAGCAGCCTCCCACACCAAGGAAAACATTTGCCACTTCCTTCATATGTAACAACATGCATAATTCTTCTGTCACAACTTTTCCACCATGGAAACTAATTTAAGTATAAAGTGCTCCTAAATACTTTGTCTAATTAGACAGTGTGAGGTGATTTAAGGAAATGGTATGGCTCCCTGTTTCTGAGACAGTTTTGTTCTGTTGTTGTCTGGCATTCATGACCCTAAATACATACTATTAATGTTGTTTTAGCACAGCTCGTTTTATTTATAGCTATTATAAAGGAAGGTGGTCATAGACTGAACGTGGGGCTGGTTATAAACACACCAGACAACATTTTTTTAAAAAGCAAATGGGACAAATTAGGGAATATTTATGAAACAGAGATGAAGAAAGATCACATAAGATTTCAGGCTGGAATGGCTGGTTATTGAGGGGAAGAAGAAACATAATCACTAGCTTAAGTTGATGGGATAATGATAAAGTATTTGGTCTGATTGTTACCTTTATATCTAATTCCATCTTTTGCCTTTCATCTCTGTGCTCTTAGCAGCAAGTTAGGATATCAACTGTTTTGAAATACTTTTGGGGAGGCTATATAAAAATGTTGTTCAGATATTGGATCTATTTTTGTTTGGAGAAAATCACTGTTTTCCAGCATGAAAAGCAAAACTGATTAAAAGTACTAAGTAAATGCTGTTATTAGAAGCTGGTTATGAATCATGTACAGCAAAGGAGTAAGTGAGAATTATAACTAAGATCTCTTAAAAAGCCGGTTGTAACAATTTAATGTATATAGTGATGCTCTTAAGAGTTTATAGGCAATTTAATAAAGAGCTGTATAGCTCTTTAAAAAGACATGATAAATTGCTACTAATGGCATTATGTATATACACAGAGGCTGTTTCTTCACTTCATTTAGGTCTAGCAAATGGGTGGTACACCTGGAAAGACTTGCATTTTAAATGGACCTTTTTTACCACTTCTTTGCTTCATATGTATATAAGATTATATAAGATTGATGACTTGAAACACAGTGGTATGGAACACATTGAGGTCTTAATGCTTTTAAACCATTTGCTTCCCAGTTTGTGTAAAAAGATCTTTGTGTTTGGGGGTCACTGTTTATCCTTCTCAAGTAAACACACTCTTAGTTCCGGGGGTTTGCCTATTAACTGTGTAAATCCAGTACGCTTTCAGGAGAGAGTGTCAAGTTTTTTTTTTTTAAAGCACTCGTAATAAACACGTACTGTTTAGACCTTGGACAGGCTTAATCTTTGTTCACACACTACATCTTCAGTGGTATTTCACAAATAGTCCAGCAGCACTTGATGGAGAAAGTCAATTTTAAACATCTATGAAATGTGTTCTGTGAATAAGGTTCTCAAAGTATTAAGGATCTGGCCCTTTGCTTCATTGCAGAATCTATATATTTCTCTATATTTTATATAGTCAATGATGAATAACATCTTACTATGTAATCTATCATCCTTGAAAATGAGAAGTAGCATGACCTAGACAGCCACATATATATAAGTATGTAAAATGCTAAACTGACCAGTTATTCCTTTTCATTTCTTTTTAATGTTTCCCATGTTTTTAAGGCAGAAAATTCAACCTTGCCTAAGATAGATTGTTGCAACAGTTCAGCCACCATACCAACATTAAAAATGAGCCCCCACCCTATGTTTGTGTCAAAGATGGATTTCTTATTTTGCAATTCATACATTTTCCAAAATAAACACGCTTGCTAACTGGTTCTTAAAACAATCCATTCAGTACTTTGGATACAAAGCATGTTCTATTCTCACACCAAGGATCGTTTTCTGTTTAAGCAGGTGTTATGGATGCAGCTCAGTCATGGTTGGCTTTGGAAGAACTGATAAATACTTTTGGCAAGCCACCTTTCCATCTATTGAACAATTGTGGCATTGGGGGGACTTGTGTGCCCTCAGTATTTTCCACTGCATTCAGAATTTAATATGAAGCCTCTTATGTAGGATACTGTGCCTTTGGTGATGTCCAGAAGCCAATGTGTAAGAAGCAGGAATTGGATTAACTCTATAAGTGAAAGTATGCACTTGTCTCAGACTTCAGACCAGCTCTGTTCTTTCCTCACCAAGGCATTTTGTCCAGATTGCTCTGTCTGAATCCTTTCTATAAAATGGACCAATGCTGATCATCCTTACAGAGTGGTTGTGAGGATGCATCAGAGAGGAATAATAAATCACATTACATGAACGAAGTTTACAATAACAGGTAAGGATGACAGGTGTATTAAGGGCTTATCTTCTGAGCCACATATTTTGAACATATTCTCGTTTTATTATGCTGCTGGGTCAGGTGATGCTATGCCATACGTTTTCAATGCCCAATTAGCAATTGGAATCAGATACTTCATTTAATTTTAGACTCAAGATTTGTGTTCTGAACTTTCCCTTTCTAAGATACTATTTGTCCCTGCTGAATCTGTATTTTCCACCCTGAGCCATGTGAGGTTAAAACTGTAAAAAAAAAAGAATCTATTTTATTCACGTACCAGGGAGAGAGGCCTCTGTGTAATAAAGAAGCAACTTTATTTTTTTGCTTAAAGGGTGTTTCAGGTTGTTTTTTTAAAAAATTCCCACTTAGCTCCCTATTGATCAAAGCATAGAGGTTTAGTCAGCATGATGGCTTAGAGGGATAAGATCTTAAAACGGTGAGATAGAATCTTGCTTCTTACTGCTTTTACTGCATAGGCTGTGGGGGATTCCTTCTAGTGATTTTTAAAAACTTTATTTTTAGATATATAATTTGTGAGAAGCGATAGCAAAGAATACAGTTTTAGAGATACAAAACTGAGCAGGGAGGACAGTTCTTGGGAAAACTTTTGGATGTATCAGTGCATACGCCTCAGTATTGACCAACAGCCACATACCTTTTGAATATGGAATGAAAACATTTGACTCTCTTGTGGGTGTGAACAACTGTCAGGAGTGAGCCAGCAATAAATCACACAGAGTAAGTAAAGTTAACTCTTAGGAAGAAGAAACAGGATCTGCTCAGGAGTGCCAGATCCACAGCAACTCTTCTTCTGTAGGTCTTGCCCCTATGAGGCAGTTGTGGAGACTGAAGGTCCTTGCCTTCCCACAGCTACCTAAGTCCCAGGTCTTTCCCAAGCAATCTGAGACTATGCTGGTGTGCCTGCCTTTGCTCCTCCTGCTTCATGCCTCTCCTGGTCCTGGTCCTGGTCCTGGTCCTGGTCCTGGTCCTGGTCCTGGTCCTGGTCCAGTGGGGGTGAGCTTGTCACAGCATGAGGGGGAAGACACCTTTGCTTCTTTGCCAGCCTGACTCAACTCTGCCTCTTGGCCTCCAAATATTTCTGTACAGCTTTCTGCTAAACTATTTCCAGGGAGTTTCTGGCCATTGAAGATTGGCCTGAAAATGAAAATTATGGAGGCCCGTGCCTCAGAAGGACTTTATTAACAGATACATTTGGGGTGACAGGAGAGAAGGAAATACCCTTGGAATAAGAAATGCATTGGCTACTGGTATTTATCATATATATAACATGGACACAACTTCACTTCATCTAATAAGAGGATGTGATATTTATATTTTATCCAGTATGCCTCTTTTTGTTTCTAAGATTTAGTAGTTTAGCAGAAAAACAGGAACTTGATGTCTCTATCTTCTCTACGGTGCTTTAGTACGTAAATTTCCTTTGGCTCCCCTGTCCTAGACAGGCACCATAACAACTGCAGCACATTGGCTCTCATCACAGTATTTGCTACACCGGTTCCATATTTTATTTTTGAACCCACTATGCGAGTTCCTTTGCTTTGCATCCTTGTCTCCTCTACCCCCAACCCACTGGGTATGATTACCTTCTAAATTAGTTTGCCTCCTTCCTGAAACTGGGATTGTTAATTAAGTCTCTCTTTCCCTGTAATGTGTAATAATAATAATAATAATAATAATAATAATAATAATAATAATAAAAAACAACCGTGTGATATTGCATGCAAGGCAAAAGGAGCCAATGAAGTGGAATGGATATGGTAAAACTCCAAGCACAATTATTATAACTTTAACGCACTTTGCAAAGGAGGGGGGTACTCAGAGGAGGAAGGTGCTGTTTTTTGGTTGTAGCCACTTGCATTCAATAATGCTTGGCTTTGACTTTTGTATATACACTAGAGCTCCAGCAACTCCTGATGCCACCATGTGTGTATTGTCTCCATTTTAAAAGCATTATGAAATGCACCAGACCAAACACAAAGCTGTGCTGTGACTGTTTCTGCTGAACTATGCAAAGAACTGCTCTCAGTAGCTGCCATGAGGCTTTATATTAACAAGGTCCACCCTCCAAAAACAATTGCACTAAATTTATTGTGGTTCTTTGAAAACATTCTTACAATCCTGGTATGTCATCAGAGTAAGGCCTCTCTCTCTCTCTCACACACACATGCATGCACATACACCAAACAATGGGAGAGCCATTTATGCATAGTAAACCTCTGGAGACACTGGGCGGTTTCCAACTACCACAAGAAGTTTCACTTGTGCAATAGAACTTGTGCTTCTCTCCTCTCCCCATGTGCCTCCCATCCCCTTCCCAAATCTGCTCTGGAGGGTTAAGGGGAAACCCAGAGCAGATACAGGGGGTTCCCAGGGAGAGGACAGGGAAGGAAAGTACAATTACACAGTTGAAAGTCATTGTGCTAGTGGAAGCACTTTGCCACACGGTCAGTATTCCAACCATGTGGCTGACCACATGATTATTTTCCATCCAATTGTTTTCCTCGCACTTGGGAGCATGCCATTCAGCAGTAAAGGCCCTTGCAATTTGACCTTACCCATGCATAAAGGTAAAGGTAAAGGGACCCCTGACCATTAGGTCCAGTCGTGACCGACTCTGGGGTTGCGGCGCTCATCTCACTTTACTGGCCGAGGGAGCTGGCGTACAGCTTCCGGGTCATGTGGCCAGCATGACTAAGCCGCTTCTGGCGAACCAGAGCAGCACACAGAAACGCCGTTTACCTTCCCGCCAGAGTGGTACCTATTTATCTACTTGCACTTTGATGGGCTTTTGAACTGCTAGGTTGGCAGGAGCAGGGACCGAGCAACGGGAGCTCACCCTGTTGCGGGGATTCGAACTGCCAACCTTCTGATCAGCAACTCTGTGGTTTAACCCACAGCGCCACCCGCATCCCTTTACCCATGCATATGATATTCTAAATTGCAACCACACTCACACACGTGTATAGAAGAATGACCCACCCACCCCCATATGAAAGCAGATGCATGCAAGAAGGGAGCCTGTATAGCATAATTTAGTCGTCTTTCTGAAATCTGCCCCACTTGTTCTGCAGGTGTGCAATACAGCTTCCTGTTTGTCTTCCTAACTCCTCTCATCCATTAGCTTGAGCCTTTTTTTGAACCAGGACTGTCAAATCTCTTTTCAATCATTATGCTATGGCATGCTTCTACACAATGTCTGTTTCTTTTTACTGATTCTTTCCTCGTAGATTTTCTTATCCTATGCCTACCTGCACTGAATAACTTTTCAACAGCCAGTTATCTCAATTAATGGTGAACTGAAAACCACAACTAAAAGATTTGTCCTTACATTTTTGCTCCACATTTCGGAATGCAGGAAACACAACAGAAAAAGGAGCATTTAGAAAATAAGTTTTGTCAATAGCAGCTTTGTGTGTGTGTTTAGAACCTCAAAACCATCTTAAATTATTTGTGCTTCTATCTTCTCCCCCCCCCCCCCCGCTAAAGCATGCTAAGAATAGCATTAGTTTCCTCGTAGCAGGATGCCACCACTCACTGCATTTCTTCACAAGTAGGGGAAATTCCTGTGATTCAATTTATATTAAGGATAAAATGTAATAGGAAATTAAGATAATCCTACATCCTAGGGGAGGCCAGTCAACATCTTTCAATGGCTACACCCAGTCAGTTTGGTTTAAAACATTTAGCATAAATGTTAATGTGTAGCTATTTTCTGAAATCATCGTTAACACCACATGCAATTTCTTCTGAATGACTTTCCAAAAGAAGACAACACAAGAGTGGGCTGTTCACAAGATTTTGCAGGAGACATTTATTTCGGAAACTCTATTTACTTTTATGATGTTTATCCATCGCCCACTGAGGGGTGTGAACCGTACTGGTTTTACACTCTGCAAAGCAGTTAGTTACCTATTTTTATGTTGAGCATTTCTTTTTCAGACTACACAAAGCTTTCCTTTAAGTAATCCCAAGAAACATACAAACAATGAAGCTCAATTCAGTGCTACCCAGAATTATATATCTATAGCAACCATCTTGGAATTAAACATTAACCAAGACCACAGTCCATACTATTAGAGAGAAAGTGTGGGTAAATGAAAGGTTTTACATACATATGACATACATGCTTATCACAGACAGCTGCTTTTAGCTGCCATATATCAGGAAATCAAATTCCAGTACTGATCAGTTGTAATTCAGCACTGTACCTTTGAATGGGGGACTAGTGGTCTTCATTCTTACTACTTGCTTTGTGCCCTAGTTAATGTATTTTTGGCTCTTCCAATACAGTTACATCTTTTTTTCCCTCCTTTCATTTGCACCAGCACTTAGCAAATGTAGACCTTAGTCTTAGTGCATTTTTTCTGCACTTTGCAATTCACACACTGCATTCATTGACAGTGTTGGCTGGGGCTGATGGAAGTTGGAGTCTCAGCAGCATCAGGAAGGCAGAACATTGGCTATCCCTTACAGTAAAGTCTGGTAAAAATTAAACAAGACCTGTAGCTTGCAGATGGCACAAATGCATTTGCTGGCGGAAGTCAGAGCCATGTTCACCAGTCTTCTGGTTAACACAAACACACACACACTTACTTTATCCCTGTTTCTCAGATCAACCTTTTGATCAATTTATTTGTATTTAATCACAAGGACTAATGTGTTGGTGCTTTGCATCATATGTTTATGGTTTCATATTGTGTGTAATGACCAAGGTCTCCAAGTAGACACCACTTTGACACACACACACACACACACACGTTTTTGCTTCCTGAAAAAAATAACAAAGTTGGGAAGAGAGGAAGAATTTTTGATATCTAGGTCTCCAGGGATTGTATTCAATTCAGGGGAAATCTTCCACTGGTGGAAGGGTGTTTCCTTGCATAACAGAAAAGTCTCAGATGACTAACGGATCTCTTAGAATAGTATGTGTAGCTAATTTCTCATTGGCAACATTGAGTGCCATTGTGAAGATGATGCTTCTTCAGTAGTGGGGGGCACAGAATCTGGTCATAAGTTATCTGGTCATAAAGACACTGTCGCTTGGGAATGTCCTGGTGAATTGTACTCACAGCTTTTTTATGTACATCACTTGATTACACTTGATAGTGCCCTGCTTTCCATGAGAACAGAATCCAGGCAAGACATTTGTGTTTGAGTTGATGTGACATTTGATCTGTGTTGGCTCATTCTGAGGTTTGTGTGTGATGAACGTACAGGAATGACTCAAACCCATAGTACACTGTATTCACCTTGTTTTTGTTTTTTAAATCACTAGCTTCATAAATAAACAGGGAAACTCTTTAATCTCTTCTAAAAGACCCATAGTTTGTAAGATATCAAACTATACAGTTGTTATATTCTTTCATGCAGAAGATGTATGGATGGTATAAAATTACCTTCTAATCTTCCTTGTTGAAATAAGAATTGAGTTTTCTCTTTGAAGAAGTATTAGCAGTAGTATTGAGGTTGCAAGAGATGTTGCTACTGGAGGGACAGTTCTCTGTGTTCTGTGCTGTTTACCTGAGGTTATATTCCAGATGCTCTCAGAACAGCTGGGCTGATTATTAAAAATGCCTCATAGTAACTTCCAGCCAAAGTTGATCGATACTTAGTGCAAAGCTTTACATGTGAGAGAGTTATTTAAACATTGAGTGCCCCCGGGATAACACGGAATGAAAAAATAATGCAGAACAAATATGTTGAAGGGTTCAAAAGAGCAGAAGAATATCTTTTTTTCTGTATGTGTCTGGGGGAGGGGAGTTGTTAGACTATAAGGCACTTTAGATACTTATATAGATTTTTGTTTTCAAATGTGCAAATCTTCAGTTGCAAAACTAATACAGTGTAGGCATGTATTTCCAACTTAAGCATATGTACATAAGAGCAGCCCTGTTATACCAGACCAAAGGCATGTCTAGTCCAGCATCCTGTTTTCACAGTGGCCAACTAGATGCCTATGGAAATCGTGCCTGGGTCCAGCTTGTGGAACATGACTCTCCACACTTATGATCTGCAGCAAATGGTATTCAGAGACATGCTATCTCTGACAGAAAGCAGTACAAAGCCTTTGGTCGCAAATTCACTTTGGTGGTTTATTTGACATCATCTGAATTGTTGTTGCATTGTTGAGTATATGCAGGGCTGAGGTGGAAGCCCTCCACCTACTGCCTCCAGAATTAGTGTTGATTTCCAGAAGGATCTTGCAAGATCTCGCCAAAATCTCATGACGTCTCATGGAAACTTTGTGAGGTTTTTGGCAAGGACTTGGTGAAAATCAGTACTGGTGCTGCTTCTCTGGCAACAACAGAGGTGGCAGAAGTGGCAAGGCCGGTGGAGATGGGTGGCATGGTGGCTGAGGAAAACGGTGCAGCAGAGTGGGACAGCACTTCCTGTTTCACCTCAAGCAGCGAAATGGGACGCAGCACCCCTGTGTATAAACATAGTATTTGACATACTACGACTGGTATGATCTACCCATCCTTACAACATCCCTATTAAATGTTGGGAGTTGGATGGGGCTTGAAGATAGAAACTTGCCTAAGACCACCCAAAGTCTTTGGCTGAGATTTTGCATAGAACCCTGCTCTCTTACACTACTCTACTTACACTACTCTACCTCTTGGATGTATTTGTTCTTGTTATAGATGGCTCTTCACTCAGTACTTACACTTCACTTCTCAGGTGTGCCTGTCAAAACTCTACATACAGTACCTGTAACTATGACTCTGAAATGAAGAGCATTGTATACAGATGGTGCTTTTTTCTGGGGGAGGCAGGGGGAGGCATACATTTTATGAATCCAACAGAAGAAGAAACTAAAAATATATATTAATTTTTAGTTTTTTTCTCTAGCACAGTGAATTGTCAGTTCTGCTGCTACCCCCGATGGCAGTTATTATTATTATTTGAAATACTACAAGATTTTTGTAAATATCCCAGTTTTATAAATTAAGTATGATGTAATTTTGCAAGTAATTGTTTTCTATGGCTCTGATTTGCACTTTTATGCAAGACTACTCTGAAGCAAGTAGACTATAGAAATTTTTAATTAATTGTGGGCATTTTGTTGTTTTTAGATAACACATAACCTACAGGTAAAATTCTGGTATACTCACAGCAGTCTTTTTGTACCCAGAATGCTGCTAATTCAGATATTCAAAGCATAAATCCTCTGTGGGCATGCAAGCTATTGAGCAAACGGTTGATCGATATGAACACAGTGAAAGATTCTGTTAATTAAAGCATCTCCCATTAATTTCTAAGGCAAGAAGAACTGAAAGAAATTTCAGTTACAGCTTCCCTTTCTCACCAAAACTGTTCGCAGATGCTAGCAAGCATCTATTCATAAACTGTGGAGAGCAGGTGTGGGGAACTTTTGTCTTCCAGAGGTTGCTGAACTATAACTCCCATCAGCACCAGCAAGCTTGGCAAATGGCCAAGGTTGATGGGAGTTGTATTTCAGCAACCTCTGAAGACCCAAAAGTCCCCCCCCCCCTACCCTGTGTAGAGTATAATATACCAATATAGATTTAAGGTTTAAATTGTCACATAGAATTAAACTGCATGATATAAATGATATGCTATATTGTTGGTTGGATCTTAGACACCGTTTCCACAATGACACCATTTCTAAATAATTTCACCAATATTTTCACTCTGAAACTAACCCTTCCATCATCTTATCCAAGAAGAAGTGGGACTGGGACCATGCTGGCTCTGGTTGGGCCACTGATTGTGAATATTTTAAAGTTGTTATAGTTAGCTCTTTGTACTTTCTTAAACTTCCCCACTGATAGCAATGTCATGTGTTGCTGCTAAGCTAATGTTGGTCTTCACACTTCATTAATAGTATTTGAGGAGACTAGTGTATATGATTCTGTGATTCTGTGTCTTCAAAATGAGGCAGATCATTCTTCACTGAATATTGTCAATCAGATAGGCATAGAATGGAGAGATATGATATTTTTTCCCCTAAGATCTAGCTTCTCTCCCTTCCAGTGCTTGAAACTTATTATATGGGCTGCAATTTATACCACTTTCAAGTTACCAGTGCTAGCCCTCAGAATCAGTATATGTCCCTCAGTTAATTTAGAGATGTCATGACAGTGTGAGAATTCTACTTGGTATGTTTTAAACTACAGTGGGACCTCGGGTTAAGAACTTAATTCATTCTGGAGGTCCATTCTTAATCTGAAACTGTTCTTAACCCAAGGTACCACTTTAGCTAATGGGGCCTCAGGAGACTGTAACCTGAAGCATCTGTAACCTGAAGCGTCTGTAACCTGAGGTATCACTGTATTCAAATCAAATATTTTCTCTGCCACCCAGATTTATTTTCACGCAGCTTTAATGTTAGTCACAGTGGATTTCAAACATAAGTGAATAACAATGCAAATGTCGCTGGCAGCGTCAGCATCTATTGTAATGAAGCTGTTTGACAATGGGCAAAGCCAAATGCGTCACAGGCATTCCTGTGGCAATGTTTCTTACAGACCACACTCCCTCTGGGGAATTGAAGCAAAAACATACTTGTGAAATGAAGGGGAATTTCAGGAGCGGATGAGCCTGAGACGTGACTCAGAGTGGACATCAGGGATCAAAAGTGAACATAGAGGATAGGCTATGCTCTGTTCCACACGGGGTTGCTCAAAATCCATAGTTCCTGGCATCCATCTAACTGCAGAGCCAATGGAGTGTGCTTCTGGGGGTGAAGTCAAACTGCTTTGGACATCAGTCCTTTACAGTAATGTGTTTGGTGATTAGATAAGAATCCCGTATTTATGAGATTTTGAAAGGATGGATGATTTCATACTTCAAATTTAAAACTATAGATACTGAACAAAATCTCCTTTTCATGAGAAATGTTAAAATTCATGGTCTAGCTTCTGCTACTTCTGGAAAATCATTGTTATTCTGTAATTCTCAAAAGTGAGGTGATTGCTTTGAAATCTGACCCATATTTCTTCCCATATAATGTACTATACATATAATAAAAACAAAACAAATTCCTTCCAGTAGCACCTTAAAGACCAACTAAGTCAGTTCTTGGTATGAGCTTTCGTGTGCATGCACACTTCTTCAGATACACTGAAACAGAAGTTTCCAGACCCTTCTATATAGTGACGATGAGCAATTAAATAGTCCCGAGATGGTATGTGTGATGTTGTTGGGGCCAGTAATGGTGTTGTCCGGGTGTATGTGGCAGCAAAGTTGGCATCTGGGTTTATTGCAGGCTCTGGTGCCAGTGTCCGTGTTAGGTCTGGTTATAGTATTATTGTGGGTTAGGAGTTGTTTAAGACTGGGTGGCTGTCTGTAGGCAATGAAAGGTCTTCCTCCCAGAGCTTGAGAAAGAGAACTGTCATTGTCCAGGAGAGGTTGTAGATCTCTGATGATGCGTTGTACTGGCCCCAACAACATCACACATACCATCTCGGGACTATTTAATTGCTCATCGTCTAACATTGTGTATGCCATAAAATGCCAACAGTGTCCTTCAGCTCTCTATATTGGACAAACAGGCCAGACCTTACGCCAAAGAATAAACGGACATAAATCGGACATCAGGAATCACAAGACAGAGAAACCAGTAGGAGAACACTTCAATCTCCCAGGACATTCTATACAAGATTTCAAAGTAGCTGTTTTACTACAAAGGAATTTCAGAAATAGACTGGAAAGAGAAGCTGCTGAATTACAACTTATCACCAAACTTAAAACCATGGAGAAACCAGGTCTGAACAAAGACCTTGGATTCTTATCTCATTATACATGACAAAGCCATTTTTCACCTTTTCACCCCTTGCTTTTTCCTGTAAGACCTATTGCAGTCGTTAAAAGTCGTCAACAGGCTCATCACAGCTATCTGCCAATCACCCATTCCCACCACCCTTCTGAGTAATACCCCTCCCCACCTTCTCACTATATAGAAGGGTCTGGAAACTTCTGTTTCAGTGTATCTGAAGAAGTGTGCATGCACACGAAAGCTCATACCAAGAACTGACTTAGTTGGTCTTTAAGGTGCTACTGGAAGGAATTTGTTTTGTTTTGACTATGGCAGACCAACACGGCTACCTATCTGTAACTATACATATAATGTATCTAGAATTAACAAATAAGCATGCATCTCTTTATATCCATTTTTTTTAAAAAAAAAAGAATTATAGAACTCCAGCTGCTGCTCTTCTGTTTCTAGGAACTCTCCTGGTCTAATTGTGACTATCAAATCATTACATTGTACAACAGAGAATTTCTGACTAAATCAACAGATGATATTTTAATGAAGGAAGAATTGGAATTGATGCATTCTTTCTGTTTGTCTGGGGCAAGCTGATCTCTCTAACTGCAGGGCTTGATTAAGTTTAGAAAAAGGCAGGAGTCAGTATCTGCTTATTATATTGATATCATAGTTTGCTTAAGTATTAAGAATACCTTTTAAAATATGTTTTTTTATAGTACCCATGATTAAAAATTTCCTTTTGGCTTATTTATTTTCTTTCACGTATTTTCTTTCTTCCACCATGGAACCCAGCGTGGTTCCCAGGAGGCCTCCGATCAAGGCACTGACCACACTCCCAACTTGCTTAGCTTCTGCAAGGTGGAGGTCTCGCATGGCTTCAGACCCATAGCACAGCTATATCTCAAGACTTTCCTCCCACATCCTTCGTGTTGACAGCTACTGCTAAGAAGATCACATTTTTAGCATTGCCTCAGGAACAGCTGAATTGCTATAAGGGTTGGCTGATTGTTACACAATCTGTAAAGGCATTGTTAACCAGCAGTGGGTAACCACCAGCCCATGGGCCAAATTAGGCCCAACACATTCCTAATTTAGCCCACGAGGCCGTTTCCTCAAACCCTGTCCATGTACCCCACACCTGACATTGTGTGTGACATCAGGTGTAGGGCAGTGGAGCTGCAGTGGAACTGTCAGGATCCTTAACTGGCCCTCCTGATTGTTCCTTGGCAAGCAATTAGCACTTTCAATAAACCCTGCAGGGAAACATTTCCTTCGCTTACATAGTTTGAGGTCAACCACTGCAATTCTCACTCTCTCTATTGTTGTTGGCTTTGCTTAAAATATTGCCTAAAATCACAGATCTCTAAACAATTTACAACGGAATGAAATATAGATTAGCATGCATCCTTAAAAGTGATCAGATGAAATTAATATTTTGGAAGTGCTTGCTGGGGGGAGAAAGTGTTTTCATGTCAACACCATGCAATGCTGGCATCTGCCTCATCTCTACTTGTATGTGTTCCACAATTCAGGGACTATTGCACTGATTGCTCTCTTCTGAGCGTAGAGACGTTTGATTTCTGAGACATGAGGCACCTCCGAAAGCTCAGTCTCTGACCATTGTGATCTAGTCTGATGATATGGATTGCATACATGTATCAAATACCAGATACTATATACTCTTCGAAAGCCCTTTCCAGGGCATGTTTTAGACATGTGCACCTAAGAAATCATTGCCGTGTGATTTCTAAATACAAGTTGTTTCCTTATTAAATTGTTTAAAGATAGTTTGGAACATATCCTTCATATCCTTAATGGCACAGAGTTCAATCCTATAGTGACAACAGAGTATACAACTGAATTCGTGTCCCTGATGTAGCACAAGGTGATTTCTGGTTTCCTTGGTCCAATGCCAGCCATCTTCTCTGTGGTGTAGAAGAAATAGTAGCTAGTTTGATGCGCTGCTAGTGGCAGGCATCCGAAAAATCAGACAGACAACTGAAGAGCCTTCTGCAAGAGTGGCCCTTTCCTGGTGCATAGCTGAATCTTCAAGAGGGTATGCAGAAAAGGGACTTTGAGAGGCAAGTGTCTAACCTGCCAGGACTGATTAACCTGCCCCACATAGGACTCCACTGTAGGAGTTGCTGGTCAAGATTAAGGCTAGGACAGAGGCCTCCCTTGTATGCTTATATAAAGCACCACTGATGGTGTACATTCATGGCAATTTATAAATAAAAATAATTCTGATGAAAAATGGCTGTATGCATTCGTAGGATCAGGCTGTCCCACCCAGCTGCGACATCAGAACCTTAAAAAGCGACATACAGACTGTGGCATTAATCAATGTATCTATGTGCATCTACTGTCAGCGGGGATTCTGTAGGCTCTCATTTGTATCAGGTAGACTTCAAATGGTAAAGAATAGGTGTCAGCAAAGTACAGAATTGATACGTTGATTGGTTTTTGTATCTCCTTCCTAGGATGGAAACCATGGTTGACTTTGTTTGACAAAAATGGCAAACAATTTCATTTTCCATAATTATTAGTAATAAAACTTATTTAATAAATTATTTACCTGTGACAGCAGGATTTATTATTTGTTGATGAGCTTCCAGGGGATAGTACTTGCTCATAAAAAGGCAAAAATGTGACACTAATACAGTCATACAGTGAATATGTATGATTATATACATACTGCACCTATGCTGTGTTAATAAGCATAGCAACATTAAGTAATTTGTGTTTCTTATGACATCTTATCACTGTTTCAAAATAGCAGTACTCTTGCGCCTATTTGCCTATCACTGCTTATCATCATCGTCATCATTTATTTCATGCATAAATTTTTAAACAACAGCATGCTTTTTTAAAAAATCATGCCTCATACCGAGATATATTCAATATTCTCAGAAGAATTCCTGCTCTCATCATTCATCCAAAAGTAAATCAATATCTTAGATGATAACAAATTGTTTTTTAAACATTCTTTGGACAAAAATATATATTGGCTGTGAGTCCTGCTTCCTGCCTTGCAGACCTTTTTCCACATGGCCTGGGAGGGCATGGCCCTGACTGACTCCAGCTAAGCATTAAAACTCTTCTGTCTCTCTGGAAATTATAGCAGTCTCTTACAGGGATCTGTCAGCATTCCAGCATAATGGGGTTTGTGTGAATATTGGATTTTGGTAGCATCCCTATGCTGAGTGTGGCATGAATTGAGATTATCTGGAGACATGTCAGGAGCTTCTGGGTTGCTGAGTCAAAAGATTCCTAGTGACCAGTGCCTATTACAGTTTCTCTCAAACATTCTGGTACAGGCAGCAGCCTGCAAGTTTGACCAGTTGTTTGCCAGTCTGCCTTTTTTTCTAGAATAGACATCACCAGTCTTATTAGACCGATGGGCACATGTGAAATTTTGAGAAGGTTCTGTGGGGTCCAATCACAAAATGACTATGGGGGTGTGTGTGACACAATGCACAATGGCTGCAACAGAAAACAAAACAAAAAAATGTTGTGGGCATATTCCTTTATCAGCTGCCACTGCACTTGTTCATGGAGAAATGCTCTTTGCACCTCTCCTCTTTTTAGAAAAGAGGGAGGGAGGCTGTCCAGTCTTGGCATACAATGAAATGTGAGCATGCTTAGTGTAGGAAACTCTGAGCCAATGCAAACATGAACTGAGCAGGAAGACTGAGCTTGTCTTCTCGCCACTAGCATCTGGGCTGAGGTCCAGTCTGAGCACTAGAACAGAAACTCTAATTATGGCCTATGCTTACTCAGCAGCTTACAGGATCAGACTTCTAAATATGTGCGTTTTGTTTTGCTAAAGGGAAGAAAACTCGTTATTTTAAACTGATCCATGAGATTCTTCCCCACTTTTCTCGGATAATCAAAGATTATTTAATGATATGTAAAATATTCATAACACAAGGAGATTGTTACTCCTGAGACCGTTATACAAAGCAGTAATATGTGTTAGACAAATGACAGAAACCTATTCATTTCTTTTTTAAAAAATGAGTGTATGAAAGCAAGTAACTTGTTGTGCCAATTGCAGTCCAGACTGTATTACTGTGTATCATGGACTAATCTGATCCCTGATGGTGTAATATGAAATGAGTTGAATAGTGCATAAATATTGCATTTTGTTTATGTGTATATGAATCACACCAGTACATTCTTATTTCATGTTATTATCATAATTTATTGGAAACTCCTTTTTGCCTCCCAGTTAATTTTAAGAATTTGTGTTTTACACCTTAATGTGGCAAAATTTTTGCCATAATCCTGAGTAAATATTACTTTAGTTATTCATTCTTTTATGAAGTGTTTGATAACTCCTATACAAACATTTTACAAGGCACTGTTTTCACTACTGATAGTCATTAATTTTGCTAATTGCTAAAGAAAACCTGAAACCTGGGATGTACAGGCTTTATCTGCTGCTCATCATGTGTCTGCAATTATGAACATAGATGCATATGTATTTGTGTAGACTTTCAAAACAAATCTAGCCTGGCATTGTAATCTTGACTTAAGCTATTGTTACTGCCCGCAGGAGCCATACCAGCAACTGAATGTGGCAGTAATATAAAATACAAGTAAGAATGTCTAGAGTCTTGATGGTTGTCATTTGATTAAATATATGTGAATTCCGTTTGATCTTGTCTTTTTATAATTCAGAGGGGCTTCGTTGTACTGTATATGTCTCACCTTTCTATAAAGTGTTTCTGGCAATCAAGCCTCAATTTCTCTTCTTATCTACATGCTTGCTATAGGCACGTAGCGGCTATGTTTTTTGTTCAAATGTTATGGTTGTAAACTGTTCTTAATTTCTGCCATTTGTTCTGTAGATGTAAAAAAATAAATCCATCTTTAGGTGGGGGGAAAGAAAAATCCATTATATTTGAAGGAATTTGATAATTTTGTTGTAGTTCATTGCATGGCAGGTGGTAATAATGTCTATGCCAGCGCTGTCAAAATATGAAAATTAAAATGACGATGGGTTTTAATGAAATCCATTTGACAAATATAATTAAGGTGTTTTAATATGAAGGCCTGTAATAAAGACTACCGGTGGACTCCCTGAGGTCCTGACTAATTGTGTAGATTGCTTTTAAGCTTTGAATAGTTTTATTGGATAATGAACTGTTAAGAAGTGTTAGATCTTTCTTAAGCAGAATTTGGTTTGAAAAAGAAGAGGAGAGACAGGCCTGAGGTGTGGCATTTTAAACATAATTAGAAGAGAGTTTTAAGTTAACATCTTTGATCTTGCTGTCAGGTTTTGATTAGAGCTGTAAATGCTTTAATCAAGTGCAGTGTAGTCATTACATTTCTAACTGTTTTAAAACTGTGAAATTACTGAGATGCTGACATCAGTTTAACACATTTTGAACATTTGCAGCAAAGTTGTGTTGGTAAACTCTTAGTTTTTATTAATATGTCAGAGTGTGGTGATTTTCCAATGTATAGTGTACGTGCATAATTATAATATGATGAACACATAATTTTGTGTTTTAAAAATACATATAAACAATAAAGGAAGGTTCATTGTATCATTCACTAAATTTTGTAAGATTTGCAGTTGGTCTATATATAAAGGCTTGCTGATTCTAAAATTGTTTGTTTGTGTGAAGCACAGCCATGCGCAAGGTTTTGTATGTGTGATGTACAGGGTGAAAGCTTACATTTTGAATCACTCCTTCATAAGGAAAAATGAAGGAAAAACGAAGGACAGATTGTTAGTGTAAGAGCCATTACAATACAGGCTATGTTTTCTTGAAGACTGGCTGTATAGATTCTGCCATTATGCCCCACAGGTGCAGTTGGTACTGGGTACAGAAATTAAGTATGCCGAGAACTTTGACTTTCTTTTCTGTTTCAGAAAACAAGCTTCAGGCTTGGAAATGTGTGAATGATCTAGAGAAATCTCTGGACCTTGAGGGTGCAGATGGAAGAATGGATGGGAAATGAAGTGATCAGGGCATATAATAATAGTATAAGAGTACTACTTCAATTATTTGCAAAGTTCTTTGCCTGATGATTAGCAGAAACAAAATACATTATGGGGAATATACCGGTATGTGTGTAAATACACATCCATTTCTACTAAGACTTTTGTATGTACATAAAATTAAGATGTTGTAAAATCAGAATTCTGATTCAGCATCTGCAATTGTGCAATAAAAAGGAAATGCTTACTTTAACAAATCAACAACAACAACAAACCTATGGTTATGTGAAACATAATAAACACACAAGACATAACCGGCTGTACTTTTGAATAAATAAGTTATACTATTCATTGTATCGAATTGTAGATTTCAACAGAAATCTCATAAAGTTCAACGAAAAATCAGAACATCCAGTGGATCAGTTCATTCTCTAGTCAGTTCATGCATAAGGTCCATACATGTAAAAGTATCTATTCCACCTGTCTGTTCAAAGAGTCCAATAATCCACATGAAGGGTTGTTACAGTTCCACAAAATCCTTTCACAGAGTCTAAGACAATGATTTCCGGAATATTAGCCTTGTTTCGCCATCCTAGGCTTCATCAGTAGAACAGGCTCATATGTAATATTACAGGATAGTGGATCTTATAGCATAGTAGTGGTTGAACTGATCCACTTGATCTTCTGCTTTTTTTGTTGAACTTTATGAGACTTCCGTTGAAATCTACAATTCGATACAATGAATAGTTTACAGCCAGTTACGTCTTGTGTGTTTATTGAGTACTTTAACAAATCAGCAAAAACTGTAGGCAACATTACACTGTCATGTTCATTTTTATATGCCACGTTTTTCTGCCAACAGAATGGCACCCAAAGGGAGTTTGATTTTGCTGTTGTCAGTGTCATTTGATAGGTTGTTACTAAAAGCTGTAAGTAATAGTTTCTATTGATGTAGTAGCTGCTTTTGCAATTGTAATCTGCCACATCCGTTACGCTACCAGGAAAGTCCTTGCATGCATACTTCTTGGAGAAAACTCTTTCTTGCTAGGTATTTTGAAGATCTATTCTGAACTTACACTTAATGTAAAGCAGTCTGAAAGGAATTTGCAGAGGGGCAACTGTATTGGTCCGTACAGCATAAACAACAGAGGCTTGTGCCACCTTGAATTTATTATGCCCTGCAGTCTCATGAACTGGACTGTAGGCCATGAAAGCTCATGCCACAATAAAGTTGTTTGTCTGGAAGGGTTTTGCTGAGAAGAATTGATGGTGTTTCTCTATCACAGTGAAAAAGGCAAATTGCATGCTACAGAAAGAAACTGAAAAATAAAACTGTCAATATCATGATGCAGTTATACAAAGCTATGGTGAAACCACATTTGGAATACTGTGTAGAGTTCTGACCACCTTGCCTCAAAAATTGTTTTTGTAGAGTTGGAAAAGGTTCAGAAAGGGGGAACCAAAATGATCAAGGGGATGGATCAACTACCCTATGAGAAAAGGCTGCAACATTAGGGGCTGTTTAGTTTAGAGAAAATGTAAGTAAGAGATGAAATGATAGAGAAAAGCTTACCTCCCTCTTTAATGACACTCAAACAGCCAATAAAGCTGAATGTTGGAAGATTCGGGACAGATAAAATAGGGCTGCCATACGTCAAGGTTTTCAGCTGGAAAATGGCATCCAGACAGATTTTTGGCAAATCAGCAAAAATGTCCGGGGAAACCCAGATGTATGGCAAGAGGATTTAAAAATCAAAATTCAGAAAAGGCCCAAATCTTAGATTTGGGGGGGGAGGAGGAGGAGGAGGAGGAGGAGGAGGAGGAGAAGAGAAGAAGAAGAAGAAGAAGAAGAAGAAGAAGAGGAGGAGGAGGAGGAGGCAGCAAAAAGCTCTACAACTTTGTCTGGATTTTCACTTTGGGGAATATGGCAACCCTTGATAAAAGAAAATACTTCTTAAATGTGGCTCATGGTTAAAGTATGAAATTTGCTCTCACAGGAGGCAGTGGTAGCCACCATCTTAGAAAGCACTAAAAGAGGATTGAACAAATACATGGAGGATGAGGTTATCAATGCGTATGATTCCACAATGGCTATTCTTTGCCACTGTGGTCAAGGGCTTCTGAATATCAATGAGTCTGATCATTTTCAGTGCTGCATAATTAAACTGTAGGGCTGGTATTGTTGCTGAAGTGATAAATGTACAAATATTTGTCAAAGGTAGTCAAAATATTAATGGAAGAGTCATCATAATAATAACTTTATTTTTTATACCTTGCCCATCTGTTTCTCCAGCCTCCCTGGGCAGCTTATAGTATATCTAAAAACAAAATAAAAACAAGCATTAAAAAAACCTCCCAATACAGGGCAGCCTTCAGATGTCTTCTAAATGTTGTGTAGTTCTTTATCTCCTTGACATCTGAAGGGAGGACGTTCCACAGGGAGGGCACCAATACCAAGAAGGCCCTCTGCCTGGTTCCCTGTAACTTTGCTTCTTGCAGTGAGGGAACCAGCAGAAGACCCTCGGAGGAGGACCTCAGTGTCCAGGCTAAGTGTTGGGGGGGGGAGACGCTCCTTCAGGTATACTGAATAATTCAGGTACAAGTATAATTAAAAATCATGATCAGGTCTAAATATTAATCCTGGTTATCAAAAAAACTTCCCCCTGTTTTACTGTAAATTTACTTCTGAAATAAACAACATCCTGTTGATTTTTTTTTTTTTTGACACAAAGTACTTTTTTAGGAAGAAGTATTACATTTTCATACAGTGCTGAAGGCTCATGAATAATTTTGAATTCATTTTCATTCTTTTATGTTTCCACTTTTAAGACATCTTTTTTATGTGTGCTAAGAACCTTGAACAATCTCTTTACTCAGCAGTCTTCCGCATTTTGTTTTCTCTCTTTTTTTAACCTTAGAACTCTGTGTCTCCAACTTTGCAATACATTTTTTATACGTGACATTTTGTTTTCAAGCAAGAGTTCATTCTGGAAGGAAGAAATCGAAGCTAGTGAAAGGATTGGCTAATTATCATTTTTCTCAGGACAACAGAAACATGCTGTTCTGTTGACTTGCAGTGTTTGTAATTTATACCCATTAAATTGATGTTTTATCATCTATTACTGATTCCTAGGCTTCTGTTTGCACTTATTGGTTGTAACAAGCATTTTGTTTTTGTACAGGAGAAAAATGGTCTCAGTCACTTCTACTGTATCCGAAAAGGAGAATGGGATTTGTAAATGATAAATGGGGAAGTTGACTAGCTAACTAATAAAGATTTGTCTTAATCAAGTATGATTTGTCAGAACAGGAGCGCGTTGAGGTCAGGGCACATGCAATGAATAATACAGCATTCACAGGAGAGGAGGACCAGGCAAAAGGCCTCATAAATATGCTGTGATTACCCAGTGCTAATTCATATTCAAAGAATGAGTGGCATTGAAGCTAGCTCCTAGGTTTCTGAGCAGTTAACCTGTGCTGTGGTGTGTTTTTTCCCCGGGTCCTCTGGTCTTAAGAAAACTTTAGCATATTTTCTATAAGTATCATGTTCAATGCAGCTCTTATTGTATTGGATAAATGTTGTTGTGTGTGGTTGCTGATTTGAAGCCCCAATTATTATACTTTCCCCCCTCTTTATTGCTCTCAATTTCAATAACTTTTGTTTATTGTTATTTAGTATGAGTATTGGTGCAACAGTGAAAGCCCTTTCCCATTTTGCATGTATCTCTAAAGCATGAATGTTTTGTCACAAAGTTCTCTTTACTACCTTGAAAGAATGCAGAATAAAACAGAAATACAGTGGTACCTCTAGTTAAGAACTTAATTCATTCCGGAGGTCCATTCTTAACCTGAAACTGTTCTTAACCTGAGGCACCACTTTAGCTAATGGGGCCTCCTGCTGCCGCCGCGCGATATCTGTTCTCATCCTGAAGCAAAGTTCTTAACCCGAGGTACTACTTCCAGGTTAGCGGAGTCTGTAACCTGAAGCCTTTGTAACCCGAAGTGTTTGTAACGCAAGGTACCACTGTAGTACTTACCTATCTTTCCCCACATTTTTGACTATCTAATCAGATACCTAAGTGTAGTTTCCTAAAGTTAAAACTTTGTGCAGTTTGGATTGCTGGGTACTTGAATACACCCGGTGGTGGTCAAGTCCCTTTGGAAGTATGTGGACTTTGGGGTTAGTGCTGCTTGGAGTAGGGCACAAAGGAGCTCCGGGTTTTGTAGGTCCTTGGGCAAGATCACCTCCATGAGCTTCCCCCTAGCTCTTAGGGAGTCCTCTCTTGTCACTGAGCCATTATTGCCAACTGCTGCTACTCCTTTTCAAATTCCCACTCTTTTAGAGCCTCTGAATAGAGAGCAGAGAGATGATAACTGCAGAATTGTAAAGGTTTCTCAAGATGATCAGCCTTATGTATTTATTTACAAATTTTATTAGTAGACTTCCAGTTGTCTGTCCAACCTGGTTCTCTCCTACATATATATAGATATACAGAGAGAGAGAGAGAGAGAGATGCATAGCCAAAATATCCTGTTTTGAGTTATTCCCTAACGCAAATGCGTTGGCATCATCTGGAGCAGGAAAACATGTGGGAAAGACATAATCACTGTTACCATATTTATATTGGTATAGAGGAAATTGAAATTGAAAAGGAATGAATAGTTCATGTGTGACTGACATGGAATGCATACAGTGGAACCTCTGGTTGCGGACGTAATCCGTGATGGAGGCACGTCTGCAACCCGCAGCGTTCGTAATCTGCAGCGCTGCATCTGCGCACGCACGTGACGCAATTTGGCGCCTCTGCACATGCGCAAGCGTCAAAACCCAGAAGTAACCCTTTCTGGTACTTATGGGTTTCCCACAGTACGCAACCTGAAAATGCGTAACCCGAAGCTTCTGTAACACAAGGTACCACTGTACTGTTCAGATTTTAGTCAGTTTTAGTGACTGATAGCCTACTGATGGACATCCAAATAAGTTTACATATTGTTCAAACTTCCTAACTTAGCTTGTTTCCCCATAGCCTCTGAAATAGCTTTCCTTAAATTGTTGTCAGTGGTACTACTCCAGGAGTGAACAGTCAAAGAACATCAACTGAATACTTTAATGTTCATCTTCCTGCCCTGGTTTTAGACTGAGAGCAACAGTTTCTGATTCTTCTGCCTGGTTAAATCAGGGTGGGGAACAGTTGATCCTCTACACGTTATGGATGGCAAATAGACAGGGATAATGGGAGTTGTAGTCCAGTAACATCTGAAGAGCCACAGGTTCCCTACTCCTGGGTTAATAGATTCACCACACTTGCCCCACCGTGAAGTTTGGACATAGCCTTGGGATTATCTACAAATTGCAGTTTCCAGGGTAGGTTATTGCAAATCATATATGCATGGTAGTTTTTCAATGTAACAGCTATAATGGTTGGCACATGTATTGTACTTGTTTTGTTGTTTAGTCATTTAGTCGTGTCTGACTCTTCGTGACCCCATGGGCCAGAGCACGCCAGGCACTCCTGTCTTCCTTCAGTTTGGTCAAACTCATGCTGGTAGCTTCGAGAACACTGTCCAACCATCTCGTCCCCTTCTCCTTTTTGTATTGTACTGTGTAGCTCTAATTTGAACATTCCTTTTGGTAGCAGTGCTGAGTGTCCTTATAGTTTGAAGTATCCACATGATTGGCTGTGGTCAAGACTGGAGCATGACAATGATTACTAAATAATGTGGGTGTGGAGGGGGGGACACAGGTGTATCGCTCAGTATGCATTGCTCATTCGGTAGAGCCTGAGACTCTTAATCTCATGATTGTTTGGCAAAAGATTTATGTACTTCAGGGGTTGGACTAAGTGATCCTTGGAGTCCCTTCCAACTCTACAATTCTGTGATTGATTGATTGATTGATTGATACATTTCTATCTCACCTTTCCTCCAAAGAGCTCAAGGTGACATACACGGCTTTCCAGCTCCCCAGTTTACCCTCACAATAACCTAGGCCAGGGGTAAGCAACCTAAGGCCCGTGGGCCGGATGCAGCCCAATCGCCTTCTCAATCCAGCCTGCGAACGGTCCGGGAATCAGCGTGTTTTTACATGGAATGTGTCCTTTTATTTGAAATGCATCTCTGGGTTATTTGTGGGGCATAGGAATTCGTTCATTCCCCCCCCCCCAATATAGTCCGGCTCACCAAATGGTCTGAGGGACGGTGGACCGGCCCACGACTGAAAAATGTTGCTGAACCCTGACCTAGGCTTAAAGTCTGTGACTGGCCCAAGGTCACCCAGTGGGTTTCATGGTTGAGTGAGCATTTGATTCCTGGTTTCCGAAATCCTAGTCCAACACCACATGGGATTTCTTCATTTTTGTAATTTAAGATAAAAGCATTAGCTGCTTTCAGTCCTACATTTTAACCTATTCTTTAATTGAAGCTTTTAGCACAGCCATGTGATTCATTTTGCATTGAATGTTGTTAAGCTGTCATTTTCTGTGCAGTGAATGGTGGATAATATGCTCCATTTTGGAAACCCACTCCATATCTGTTTTATTTTGTACAGTTTCTCAACTGCTTCTTTATTGCACAAGCTCGATAGTAAAGTTTGTGAGTTATAATAACAACAATTTTACTCAACATTCTACTGTTTTCTGTGTATTGGCATGTAGTCATTAACTATTATTCTTTTTAGCCATATAACCACCCCTTGTCATCTAAGAACCTTATGATCTAAATACTTCTATCTGTTAGCACTAGTTTCCATATCTAAATATGTCAACTGAAAAGCTATAAATTACAGCAGTTTCACTTGTGCCCCAACACTTAAGATATGTCAGCACTTCCTTTCATTAACTTGCTGTTGTCAGAAACCTAATAATTTGGCTCAAACCTGAACTTTTTTGCTTCAAACTGTGTATTCCCAAGCCTATAAATCCAAGTTGTCACTTCAGTAATACTTTACATTCAGTCCTTTCCTAAAAGCACCACTCCCTCTTTTACCCCACCCTTCTAATCTCTCACTGATGTGATCAGCTTTTTAAAAATTTCATCTGTTACCAAATTTAGTCTCCTACAATAGAGTAGTTTAACTTCAGGTGAAAGACAAAATCTCATTGACAAAAAAGATCCTTTACTTAACTTTCAAGCATAAGTCGCTCAAATGCTTTAACTCATTTCTTATTAATTTGTCACCTGAATAGATAGATCTTACAAAACATCTGTTTCTATCCTTTGCTGTCTTATTCTCATTGCAAATAAAGTTATAATACCCAGTGACAAAGATTCAATCAGACTAAAGAAAGTTACTAGAGTGAAAAAGACCTTCTGTGAGACTGACTTTTATTTATTTCATAAAATGCATATACCACTTAATTTTTTTCATTTTAAAAACCCTCAAAGCTTAACCATGTTGCATTACTTCTTCGAATCTTCAAATTGTTGAGTAGGAAGGGACCACAAGGCTCATCTAGTCCAACTTCCTGCAATGCAGGAATCTTTTGGCTAACGTGGAACTCAAACCCATGACTCTGAGATTAAGAGTCTCATGCTCTGCCAATTGAGCTATCCCTGAGACTCTTAAATCCCGATTCTATACATTTGAGCAGACATTTCATTTGCTTGTGATGTTGATGTAGCATAGCTATAAAACCTTGCTCTGCCATGTTTTGGGACACTGGTTCAGTAACAAAGCATCCGTTACTCTGACAGAGGAGAAGGGGTGTCCTCTGATGTAAGAACTCCTTCTGCTGAGCAAAGGCAACCTCTGGATCCAGTCCATTGCTTTCATGTCAGAAAGTATATAGAAGAATTCTAAGAATTTGTTTCTCATCCATCTAACCATTCTTTGAAAATAAAATCGTTTAATCCCAGAGTAGTATTCAACTCAGAGTATAAATGTAGTAAATTGTGCAATGTAGGATTGTGCATTGTGGATACTCAGTCTCTATCTCAGTAAATTTTCTATATTGTGGATGTACCAAAGGTGCAGACAGTCAGCTACAAATTCACTCTTAAATTTTTAGGATTGGGCAGCAACCATGCCGCTATAAATGGTAAATGTAGAAAGGCCTCAAACTCTAGTTAATCTAATGTGAAAGCTTCCAATATCCACAAGAGGAAAAAAAAATGAGAAGGGGAAGGCATGTGAGCCTATGTCTTTCTGGGGCTCATTCTTATAACCCTAAAATATTTCAGTATTACATTTAGTATGGCACTCTTCTTTGCTTAGCTGTTCAACTTCCCAAGTCATCTACCAATATGAAGACAAGACAATTCTGGATTTTAAGAAGCTTGATTCATTGTCCCTCTAAGGCTTGTACTAGATGATAAATTTACACTTGCTGATGTGTTATCATTTCATTGCAGCGTAACTCAAGAATGAGATAATTTGTCTGTTGAATGTTCATGCTTTTTTCAGGCAGCACATAAATTATACTGGTGGCTGTGAAAGTATTTGAACTTTGCAATTCTGGATATTTTGTGTATCTTATTACAATAAAATCTTAGTCCCCTTTTGGAATTCTGCACAGCAATGTTTAATTATATCATTGTTTAATCGTAGTGAAGTAATAGATAGATGGAGCCTTTCTGTATTAGGACTCGTTATGATAAACAAATGCTTTCATTTGTTTCTAAATGCCCCAAGAGTTTACAAGATACCGTAAGTCTGGATTTTGTAAAGGGTTTGGTATGCCCAGTGTGTCTTCTTTGTTTTTCTTTTGTTTTGTTTTTTACGGTAAGTCACCATGCTGCATTGAAAATGGTGTGTGATCTTGTGGTGGGGAGAGGATGTAGCTGTTCAACTACTTTAATCATAAGCACTATTCTATTCCACAGCTCTATGAATGATGGCCTGAACTCTTAAATGTGGAGTTCACCATGCATTTTGTAAATCCAAAGTTCCCAACCACCAATATTGTTTACTATTTATGGGGATAAATTATTTCAAATTCTTTGGAGAATCTAAGCTTAATCCTTGGATACAAATAAATATACCAGAGTGCACATTTTAAATGAAAATGAGTTTTAGGCATTGCACCTTTCGCCAAATGGAATAATTGAGGCCAAGGGTTCTAGACTAGAACATTACGGTTTATCTCCCAAATGCTGTTTGAATGATTAGAAGGATCATTGCTGAAGTTCTGGAAGATGGCTGTTTACTGCCAGGCATTTATTCAAATCCGACTGCAGGTAGCAAATCAGGGTTAGCCAACATGATGCTCTCCAGATGCTGTTGGATTACAGCTCCCCTAGGATGCTCTGAAGGCGTAGGAGACTGCCACCTGCTAAATCTAAGCAGGTCTACATCTGTTCAGTGCCTGGATGGATGACTGATTAGGGACCAAGTGTATGTTTCCTTGGGTTCCACAATAGAAGAAAGGTGGGATATAAATGTAAGGAAATAAATTCCCATCAGTTCCTGCCAAAATAGCCAATGATCAGGAATTATAAGAATCTCAGTGCAGCGTTTGGAGAGCATCATGTTGGTGCTGCTTCATCATTTTGGACCTGATGACCCCGGATTCCTGCATAAATATATTTTTAAGCAGTTGTATACATTGTCGTACATAGTACAAAACTAAAGTCTCAATGTAAGCAACCATGTAAACAGTGGTTGATTGATAAAATTTGAGAGATTATGATTATGTACAAACTAATTCATCAAGTACAGCAAGCAAATGATGTTATGGCATCCTGGTTTCCTTTTATTTCCTGTGGGAAAGCCCTTGAGGCTTCTCATCAAATTCCAATCAAGGACAGATGTCTATATTCTCCCCCCCCCCCCCCCGCCGACTATAATCTCTCTTTCTCGTTTATATGAAACATAGATCCCATCTTTCAATAGTTAGCTTCTCCTTAGGTTGTTTTACTGTAGTTGCCCCATAGGCATATACAGGATAGTCTAAGGATTGTAATCAGTGAGTTTCTTTATTCCTTTAATGGTGTTTTAGTATTTTATGAGTGTTGCTTTTTGTAGTTTTATTTTTTTCTAAAATGAAATTCCATGAAACTGTGATTGAAAGGAATTTGCCGTGAGAAGAGAGTTGTTGATTTCTGCTGAATCCCATCCACCCTCCATCTTTGGCTGCAGCCTCCTGCACCAAAGTGCTACTATATCAGAGTAACCCTCAGGAGTGGATTTTCAAAGAACTGCAGAAGGAAGGAGACCTCCAAACCTCTATTGCCCAAACTCTTTGGATTTAAGCCTGTGTTTCAAGTGCTGTATAATTAACACTGTTAATTTAACTTTGGTTTACTTTGGTGGCATCTCTGAAATTATTTTTTGATGAGAATATAACTAGTAGTAACCATTTCAGCCCAAAGGTGTTTAAAGCTCTTAACACCTTTGGGCTGAAATGGTTACTACTAGCTATATTCTCTTCATAAAATACTGAGCCTTCTCTTTAGTTGTATATGTTTGCTAGGAGGCAATGCAGCTATTTCAGTTCTTTGAGTTTTCTGCCGGGTTGAAATTCAAGGCTGAAAGTATTGGCCCTAATTGACATATCAGCAATTCATTTTCTGGTATTCCACCTGACATGGTCTCCATCCTTTATTTATTGATATCTTCAGTCATTGGCAATGAGAGGAAAATACACTATTTGTCAAAGCTGACAGCGTTCTACTCTTGGTTGATGACACTGTTGTCTTGATCAGTGGACAATAAACTTGATGCCAATTGGCAAAGTATATTTATTTTCACAAATGTGATATAAAGTGTTTTTTTATCTCTGTTTGCAAAACATCATACTTCAGCATTTTTATTTACTTTTTAAAAGGAAAGGGTTTCTTTTCCCTGTTTTAAGGATTGGTTTGCGTTGTATACAAGTGAGATTTCATAGTGTGGTACTCAACTGAGTTTTGCTCAGAGAAGACCTATTGAAATCAATAGACTTAATTTAGTCATTTCAGTGAATCTACTCTAAGTAAACCTTAGTTGAATACCACCCATTGCTTTGAATCTGGGTAGGTTGAAGAATAATATGTATTAGATGTATAGCCTTGAAAGCTTATGGCAAGTACAAACAACAACAAAACCAGAAGGAAATTGAATTGACTCATATTCACTGATATTTCTCTCCTTTTTTCAGCTTAATCATGAGCTTCAAATGATTCAGTATTGGTTTATGTCATATAAGACGTTGAAAGAGGATGAGGAATAGATAGGTCTTCAAATATTAATGCTCATTTGCACAAACAATAGACTAACACAATAATGGTACAAAAGAGTAAAGAGTTTCAGAAATATTTATACTGTTCTTCCATCTATATACTAAAATCTGTCCTTGTAGCATATATTGTACCACCTTTCACCTCTGGGAGGCATTATATATGCAGCTAAAAATTAAGAGTATCAAGCCAGAAAGAAACTGAGAACACTATGGCTGTATAAATTCATGGTTAGCTATCTGAGGAAGTATTCATATTTATATTATTCTATCAGCGACTGCTACAAAAATATAAACTTTAGTAACTTATAAAATATATACCATATTAAGGTGAAATATGTCAGTTTAACTAATAATAGCTAAAATAACAATCTTCGTAATCATCTATGCACACATCATCATTTCCTTTGTGGGGCTGGATTAACAAAACTATTTTAGAGTTTAGATGTATAAATTATGTAGATTTAAATCGCTGTAGTATGCTGTTACTGGAATAATCCTGTCTCCCATCAAAGGGTGTGGTCCATACTGGCCCGTAAGTGATTATGTGAGACAATGGATATTTTGTTTTTTACTGGATATCAGCTCTCACACCTTGGAGGGTGCTACTCCTGTGGGGAAGCTCCAGCTTCATGGATGCTTTCCATGTGTAGCGCCTGTTGCCAGAAGGGGGAACTAAACAAAAAATGCCTATGTTTATGCAGAATTTCATCCATGACACCTGGGATCCTGACTACTGTGATATGTGTTTTGCCCAATACAGTATATCAGTTCTGCATCGGTTTTCAATGGTATATGGACTGCATGTTTTTCATTTATGTGGCTTAAGATTGTTCTTAGGATTTTATTCAACTAACATACCCAGAGAAGACCCATTGAAATTAACAACACTGACTAATGTTAATGAGTCTACTCTGAGTAAAAGTTGGTTGAATACAACCATGATTATCACATTTGGAGACTTACGTTTCATAAAGTATTTGCTAGATTTTATCATTTTCTTGTTTAAAGTGATATTCTCTATTTTTTGTGGTTTGTGACGTTTCCACCCACTTTTTAATTTCTCCATGCAGAACAGATTGGCCAGGACATATTGGAAAATCTCAGCAATGACAGAGAAAAGATTCAGCGTGCTCGAGAAAGAGTAAGTTTGATAATGAGAAACAATTTGCAGCTCCAGATGTATTTAGGATTTTCACCAGAATAAGTTTATTATGAATATTTTGAGGAAGGGAGTGAGTATTACTGCTCTTTCTACAAAGCTGGATAAAGATGGAAGTTCTCAAATGTTTCATGCCTCCCTTATCAGACCATGCTGCGTTCAACTATATAAATCCAAGTTTTCAGGTAGTGTTCTTTGCCAGCCATTCTACCTGAGATCCTTTCAACTCGAGAAGCTCTCGGTTTACCTGGGGTCTTCTGAATCCATAGTGTTTGTTCTGCTGTAGCTTCTCTTCTTACATTTTTAAAAAATTCTATTTATTGATAAAGTCCCACTGTAGGTTCCTGGTTCACCAGACAGGCGTGAGAAGGATTCAGGTGTGAAGCCCCAGAGAGCTACTGTCAGCCACTGTTGACAATACTGAGCTAGATGGTCTGACTAGGTATAAAATAGATTCCTACATTTACCTAAAAGTTTACCAAGTCGTTTTATTGTTTCACCATATTAAAAGCAAACCAGCAAGAATTGGGGGTTCCCAATGCAGAGTCTGTGGGCACCACTGTGCCTACCAATACTCGTATGTTATTTGTGAAAAGTCTCAGTAAATATTCCTTCAACCACAATGGACGAGAGACTGCTTACTCTTCCTGCTCAGTTCCTATCTCAGCCTGTGCTTCTTTGAACATGTTCCCTTAAACATGACCGTATTTGATTGGATGCTACAAACAGGCAGCCTCCCATCCTTCTGTTCTGAACAGAGAAGCGGTGGAAATAAAGCGGTACCTCTGGTTAAGTACTTAATTCGTTCCGGAGGTCCATTCTTAACCTGAAATTGTTCTTAACCTGAAGCACCACTTTAGCTAATGGGGCCTCCTGCTGCCGCCGTGCCACCAGAGCATGATTTCTGTTCTCATGCTGAAGCAAAGTTCTTAACCAGAGGTACTATTTCTGCGTTAGCGGAGTCTGTAACCTGAAGCGTATGTAACCTGAGGTACCACTGTAACTTCTCTCAGTAAGCAAGCAAGCAAGCAAGCAAGCATAGCTGTTACTGTAGTTCCCTTTTTCCCGTTGATAGGGAAAGGCATGCTGGCACCATTTTGTGGCCCTGTCCCGTGTTCTGTTCTTTGAGATGTGGCAGCCTATTTGTGTTATGTCACACCCCCCATGGCAGCCATTTTGTGACTGACATCCACAGCACTTACTCAAATGTAGCCACTGGCTCAGAAAGATTTTATTTTTAAAAAATTGAATTTCTATAGCATCCTGCATTTGAAGATCACAGGGCAGTTTACAATATAAAAACACAAAAATGCATACCACAGTAAGAAGCAAAAACAATAACCCCCACACACTACTCTCTTGAAACTCCATTGTTTTTGAAAAATGTGAAGTTTGAAGCACCAGCATATTTCATTAACATGTAAATAGATTGATTCCTTTTAAAAAAACAAACAAACCACAAAGGTCTCTCTACCTATTGGATTATAAACAATCTTTCAACATTTTCCCTCACAGCTCAGAGAAACAGATGCAAACTTGGGCAAGAGTTCAAGGATCCTTACAGGAATGTTACGAAGGTAAGGGCAAGGTAGGGACCCTCTCTCTTTTTCTTGCTTCCTTCATATAAATTGTAATTTAGATAAAATCTATTGACGCTTGTCATAATTTTGAAGCGTTTGGAAATCAGCCAGCTTGGTGTAGTTTTGCTAAGGGCAGTTCCTCTGACAGTTAAAACTATTTTGGTTGCTGTAGATTTCTTTCTCCCACACATACACCAGTCTGAGATATAGGCCTATAGTTGAAACTTTTTTTTACTGCTGCTTGTTTATATGGATGGCCAACCTTCTTCGCAACACATGTAATCTGTATTCAAGAAACCATTAAAACAATTCCTCGGCTATATTAATATATGCACTTTCCAAGGGGTATCACTCTTGCCCATGCTGGCACAGTTCCTGTAGACATATGGAGCACCACCAAAGAGCTCAGTTTCTCTCATCAGAGCATGTGCAGCTAGATGCACTAGCCTGGGCACGTCCAGCTCCCAAGATACTGTGATCTACTCCCAGTATAAAAAAAGGCTATGATCTACCCATTGGGAGAGTTTAACAGAGCTGCTGAGCTTTTTTTAGTGGGGGGGTTCAAAAACTATGCTCAGCCAATACTACAGCACTGATAATAGCACGCAGCACAACAGCCACCTGTACACGAACAACCACCCACCATCTTTCCCCTCTCTGCCACCGACGGGGAGGAAATAAATGTCAGCGCGCCACGCCCCCTTATATAGAGTCCGCAATCAACCGCAATGAACAGCGAGCACCCCAGCGATCTACCTATAGATTGCGGTCGACAGGTTGGACATGTCTGCACTAGCCCACCACATGAATTAGGACGTCTGTGCCCACCTGTCTAGCTGTCCCCATTCCGCTAGATCAGGGAAACAGGCTTCAAGCTCCCATGCCCTGACTGAGCAAGGAAAGGCAGTCTTGATGGGGAGATTTCCTATTCACCTTAATGACCTGAGATACTGCCTGCAACTCTGCACATATATACACGTGCAGGGCTCTGTTATGTCATATGGAGATGCCACTATATATGTGTATGACATGTGTGAGGAAAATCAAATACACACGTTTCTTCCATTAGCTAGAACAACCCACCCCTCCAAAATGCAGGGACCTAAATAATTATTTTGTCCAATTCCAAGGATAACTTTTAGCAGGGTTCTTATCAGTTGGATCTGTCAGATCTTTATTTAGTATGATTACATGAAAAACCACACAAGAGGAAGCATTTTCAACTTCTCTTTTTTGACATTAGTCAAGCTTTTATGAAGGAGAGGCTGGATAGACAACATGTTTGACACTGAGAAATTGTTGGCATTGTATGTGCAAACTTTTTGTACCGTGAAAGATGGCCAGTGGTCAAAGATTAAGGGAGCTGTAGTCCACAACAAGTGGAGGGAACCAGGTTGGGGAAGGCTGCTTAAAGTTATTTGTGTGCAGCTGCTTGCCATGCAGATCAGACGGTTGTTTTCATGCTCCCACACATGGACAAAGGTCTGCTGTGACATGGAGAAAAATTGCCTGATCCATATGGCAAATTACTGCACATGAGCAACTTCCCATGTGGAAATGGCTGCACGTGAAGTGATTTAAACTATACACCAGTCCTTAATCTCCTCATGAAAATAGCTTGGGTTTGTTTTGTTCCCCCCCACCCCTTCCTTGTATATCCAGCTGACAAAGGGTAAGATAACGGCACCTCTTGCTTCTATTTCACAAACTTCTCACAATTCAGACTCTGAACCGTAGCAAACAAAATTTTCTGATTAAGAGTAATATGTAAATGACACCAGCTAAATTCAAAATCCATAGAGAAAGGAGGCAGCAATTGAAAGAGATGGTTCAGCGCCTGTAGACAATCAAAATAATAATAATAAAAACTCCATGACCAAACCTATATCCTCCCCAGGAAGGGCCCTGCGACATGAGCTGTAACGAATATTCTGCATATGTCTCCATTTTGTCAAATCTCATTAAAGGGTTTCCTTGCTTTATGTCAATTGAGCTGTCCAAAAATCATTCATCATTTTTAGTGTAAAAAAAAAGTCATGCAGTTATTTAAATAATATCATATTAATGTTAAAGTTCAGCTGTCATTTAATAGTATGGCTTAATCAGACATAGCATTTAAGAAAAATAGTTTTTTCAGGCTTTACTTCTCTTTCAGGTTGGCAGATTCAAATAAGGATTTATGGGTTTCTAAACCAATGTATTTCTTCCCCATGTTTATGCTTGATGTACCTCAGTTTTTATTTCAGGCGAGTGCAGTCTGTTATTTTCAGTAAAATAAAATATCATATTGTGTTTGAATACATTTGCAAGTAATTTACTGAGGGTGAAACAGAAACACAGTATAACCTTTGACATTGCTGTGTGCTTTGGAGTAACAGTTAGACTTCCTAGTTTATAAGTGTTCTGTAAGCCAAATAAAAAAGTGACCTTTGTGAAATAATCATTTGTTTTCAGACAAATGAATTATGTAGTCATATGTTTAAAAGGACATGTATTGTGTGTGTGTGTGTGTGTGTGTGTGTGTGTGTGTGTGTGTGTTTGTATTTGAGAAGGGCATTGCTTTTCTTTTTCTTATACATCCCTCTCCCAAACGCACACTTAGGAAGATTTACCCACCAGGATATAGAGAAATTAATGTTTCAATTCAGCAAATGAATGATTGGTGCGAAGTCCTATAGATTTGCATGTTTCTCTCCTTGGGTTCACATGTTTTATATTAAAAGTGGAGTGCTTGGTGACATTCTAGAAAAATAATTCCCTGTCCCAGACAGGTAAATTCAGGGAGTAATTTACATTTGTTTTACATATGTAAGGAAAAAGTTGAGTAGCAATTTTCAAGAGTCAGCAGTTTCAAATGAGAATTGTTCAGAAAGCAAGCCAGAAGGGATAAAAATAACTTTCAGCAAAGATCTAGATCAAGTACAATTTCTGGAAAACAATAATTATCAGAGAGTTTGGTTTTCTTGATATTGCTCATTTCCAGATACCATGCAAATAAGCATTTAATTGCTGAATAGAGTGGCTTTATTCCATCTAATTACTATGTGAAAATAATGTCACCAGGTTAAAGTAGAGAACACTTCCTTGCCGCATATTGAATCTGCTGATTTTTTTTAAAGGTACATGCCGTATTTACCATCTTGGTTAAGGCATGATATTCTGCAGTGATTTTCCATTCTAATTACTGAAAAGATTTATCAAAAGCATGTTGCCTTTGTTTGGGGTTTACCTTCTGTCCTGAAATTCCATATCTCAGCAATTACTTCTTTCCCTCTGTCCGCAAAACCCGCTGTGAAACTGACAAGAATAAGTTTTTAAAAGGAGCTTGCTTAAAAACAGACTTGGGGGGTTGGGGAAGATGGTGTTATAAAGCTTTGTATTATAACTTTGCCTTATTATTTTTCCCATGTTTATGTGTGTGATGCATCAATATGCACTAGATAAAATAGCTGTGGGCAATCATCACCTAATCTATACACACCAATTGCTAATATAGCCATCCAGTTTAGGACACATCCTCAGTCTCCTTTTGACCCTTGCTGAAGTCACAACACATCATTTGGTAATCATTTAGGTATTTGGAGAAAAGGCTAAGTCTATCCTGTTGAGTTTGAGCAATAATATATTATGTACCTATACATATTTGGCACTGCATCATTTTAAACAATATAATTTTCTTTCCATTCCTATTCCTTGAGATCAAAATGTGGTCTAGAGAGTCCTGATCTTGTTTCTGTAGTTACATGGAAGGGAAGTCTGCTGCCATATAACATAAGGATCTCTATACTCCATGGGTTACAAGACCTATCAATTATTATTATATGACCATTTTCATTATTAGCTTTGTTGTCATAGCTTCCTACCAAGGCCAACTGGTAGAAGAAAGTCAACTCTTCAGGGCTTTGGAAACAATAATTTTTTTTTCCACCCACTGTTACTGTTACATAATGAGAATTTTGACATCTTTCCAAAATGTAATACAATAAAATACAAAGTAGTTAATGTAAGGCTCAGCAACATTTACAAATGTCTCCCACTCAAGTTACTAAAATTCGACCTGGTAAGAAATTCTGAAAGCATCACATTTAAATTTATTTCCTCAATTTATTTATTTATTATTTTCCTCAATTTATTTCATTTACAGTTATGAAAGACCATCAGAAAATATAATCTTGGATTAAATCCATATTTTGTGGGAACCCATCAAATTTCCATTGAGTAATCATAAAAAGAACTTAATATGTTCAGTTAGTTTTCAAGGAATAGATAATAAAAGAAAACAAAGATTTGTGTTTGTTAGGTGTATATCATTACACCCCCTAATATGCCCAATGGCTTATGTTCTCAACTAACTTTATTTGGGAGAATTTGCAGAGTCCAAGAAGCAAGATGAAAACCAACTCTCAGCTAAATGATGTTTCCCCATAGCAGAGCATCCCACTTTGGAAATACCCCTAGCTTTTGAAAAAATTAATCTTGAAAATTGTTACACATGAGGTGTTAGGAGACTGATGAATGCATTTGCCTGTATAAAAAGACCCCTTTTCAAATTTAATTTTAAACAGGATAGGGCTTGGAGCTCTGGCTGATGAAAATAGGGCAATGTACATTCAACACTCTGGTGATAAATTGGGTGATTTGCCAACACCTTCATAACAACCACTAATATATGCAAGAATAAAGCCTGCTTTATCCAGCAGTCTAGTTGGTTAAAATCCTTATTGCCAGTGATTGGAATGAGTTCCATTCCTGTCTAGGCTTCCAACCATTTTTTATTTTTATTTTTACATATACTTAGCTTTTCTCCTTCACTGTTATTTTTACTTTTCTTTACACACATACACGGCAAAGACAGAGTGATTGGGGTTACAAATAAACACAGAAAACATGATATTCTATAAAAGGTTTTGACAAAACAGGAACATTTCTGTTGGAAAATTATTTGGGAAGAGGCATCAAAAACAATATATTAACTATCTAAAGATCAGAAGTTTTTCAGAATAAAAAGTTGAATATTTGTGCTATAATTAGAAAAAATAGAAAATTTATGCTGCAGTTAGGAAAAATATTGTATTTCCTTTTTCTGAAGTGATGGACAAAACATCTGGAAAACTTAAATGCAATGTCAGTACAATTCCTAAGGGTAAACTTATTTCATTATTGGTCATTCCAACAAGTAAACCTTGATAAAGTTCAAATAAAAGAATATAGTTATCTTGGGGATAAAGGAATATATCAATTGCATTTAAGAGGATGAATTTCTTTTAAAATGCATCTCATATACTGGATCTCACATTTCCTCTTTAAAGACATAAAATTATTCTTAAAATATTAAAGAAAATACTATTTTGTAAAACATAGTTTGTAAAGTGAAAAAAATAACTTTGCCTCCTTTTTATATACAGAACAGACAAGATTGTTTTAATGTAACTGAGCACAATACCTTACATTTTATGGTTGCACATCCAGGTTTGAGACTTTTTTTTATACACTTAACTGGCTTTCACCATCAGGTCCCAGGGCAGATAACGACAACTAAAGATTTAATATTAAAAATATCTTAAGACAAATTGCAGTCACAGGGATGGGGTGGGTCCTGAAAACTTACATTTCAGGTGGTAAAGGCCAGAGAAAAGGTGTGCATCTTCAGCATATGATGAAAGTGTATAGTGCCAGTGACAGATGAACTGTATTGTGTGTTGTGACTGGATTTGCGGCTGGGGTGGCAGTTGCTGAAGGATGAGGAAGAGGAGGAGCACACAGAGACCACCATCAGTGGGGAGAAGCCCCAGAGGGAGGGAACGGGGCCCATCTGGCTCCCTATCCTGCTCCATCCATGGGGAGAGCATTGACCAACCAGGAGGGAAGGCTGGACAGCTAGAAGAGAAGGACCCAGAAGGGCTGACCCCCACCCCTTGGCCAAGAACCCATTCATACCCCTCAGAGAAACATTCACCTCCAAGGGCACCTATCTTGCAAGGCAAAACAGTGAACATGCAAAGTCTTGCCTTTAAAAACCGGTGTGAGGGGCATGATTGTTTGCTGAGACATATTTAGTAGCTTTCATCTGGTCTCAGACGCCCAATGATGTTCTCAGATTCTCTAGCTATGCCTTTGGCGATCTGTACCCATAGCCTGACCGTACCATCGTAAACCTTGAATAAAGCTTTATTTCTTACACATAAGAGCCATTTGGGATGGGAGCCTTGACATAGTGAAGGTGCCAGGTGTCTGTATGTTTGTTCCAAATAGCGTTCATTCATCAATTACAAGTTTTGGTGCATACTTCAAGACACTAAGGTGCAGGCTTTAAAAACAGCAACACAAATATGTGTGAAATAGCAGTGCTGGCTTTATCTGCATATTTTGCAGATTTCTGGGCATTGATAGTGGACCTCAGGTAGGATCTTAGCACTGGACTGTTTTGGCTATCATGTTCATACAGTAATAATTGCAACTTGAAGGATGGTTCTAAAGGTGCCTTCCTTGCAGGAATAAAAAGGAACTTACGGTCATATAAGATGACCCCTGTGAATTCTGCTGATTCCTCTTCCCTCTGTTGTGCCCCTTGTAGCCTATCATTTACTGTTCTCAACTGTATATTTCTGATAGAGAGAGGACGGCATGTCCCATAACATTCAATCACACTTCTTTCTATTCAAACCTTATAAGTGCTTTCAAATAAATAAACCCGTAGTGTTATATTTTTTTTAAAAAAGGTATATGTGAATAGCTATTTAGTGATTCTGCTGAATTCATATTACATTTATAACAAGGTGTGAAACCTGATGTTTGTTTGGACAGCATGCTTGGTTTATTTCTGAAGTTTTGTTTTTCTGTGCACACATGTTTATGATCTAAGTACATCTCTTTGTCTGCTTTTACATTGTTCTAAGAGTGTACAATATACTTGTTTTCATTATTTTTCCTTTCTATATCGTCTGGAATTATTTGCCCTTCTCCATCAACCTTGACCATCTGTACAGCTGGAAATACCATTATCCAAATTACAGTTATTCTCCTACAAAAAGAGTAGGGTCCCAGTGGATACTTCCCTGTGCTAGTTCATTCAGACAACATGTAGAAAGAATGTGATACATCACACTGGGTTAAATATCCTCTAACCCCTGTGGTTGCACTGTTCATTGAGACATGCTTACTATCATTAAAAGGTTAGAGCCTTCAAGAAGATTGCAGTTTGCAGCCTCAACATGGCAAAATGCACAGCAATATGCCAAAGTAGAAATGAACATCCTAAAGCACATCTGCATGCTTCATAAAAATGTGGAAATAGGTTCTAAAAAATTGTTTGCAAGTTGAAGAAGGAATTTCAGCATAGCAGGATTTGTCCAATAGTGCTTTACATGGTGATAGTAAACTGAGCTGAAAAGCAATCAATTGCAGTGTCTTCATTAAGTTTTGCCAAACCAAATCAACCAGGAATTATATGTAATGTCTTGCTAAATGTCTTGGAAGAAGGGCTGCAATATATCTAACTTTAGCTGGATATGATTAGAACAGTAATCTATGTCTCTGTAGACATAGTCTACCATTTCAGAACTTGCATTTTGATCTGGATAAGGACGCATGTGGACAGATGACTAATTTAAGACTAATCGAGCACTGGACTGAAAGTTACATTAAAAACAAACAAACTTGTGATCACATTCGGGCAAGGCTTCAAGGATGAAAGGCAAAGTGAACTCTCTCTCTCTCTCTCTTTTTTTTTCTGCTATGCCAGGCGAGGAGTACGGTCTTGGCAGAGAGAGCCTGACCTGGGGGGAGATCTGAGGGCCAGATGTTGGACCTTGAAGACCACATGTGGCTCCCAGGCGTGAGGTTCCCCATCCCTGATTTAAACGTTAAGGACCAGATTCAACTAACCAGCCACTCTAGTAGAAGCCGGAGCAAGGTCTCTCACTAGTACAACAGAGCTTTCTCCATCTCCTGCCCCCATATGCCCCCCATGTCATCCCCAAATCCACTCCGTAGTGTCAGGAAAAAACCTAGAACACTGCACAGTACTTGTCCAGGCAAAGTGAGTTTTTTTGTGAAAGTACTCGCCCATATGGAGTACCGTCGCCTCTCCTTTTGCTGCCAACGGCAGCCATTTTGTGCTGTCATTCACAGCACTTTTATCAAAACATGAGTACTGGCATCCTGATCCTGAGAGAATCCTATTTATTTCTTAATGCATTATATTTTCTGTATGCATTATACTTAACTTTTCCTTACTGTTTTTTTCAGTACAGCTTTAAAGACTAAATGTCATATATGTTTGGGTATTTATAAAGTTAGATCATTTGTACATAGCCTTAAGCAAACGAGTCCTGCAATAAGTGGTCTTTCAGAGTGAATACTTTAAGAACAATTTAAAATACCAATCCTCCCATTGTACCACATTATTATTCACGTCAGGCCTTTTTAGCACAAACTATTACACCTTATGCAGGAGGGTGAAGACCTTTGGCCATCTTTTCTATTTAATGATATAATCAGTAAACAAAATATACATGTTACATGCTTGACTATTAAAGGAGCCTATATTTTTGATTGAACGTTTGCTCTGTAAATTGGTGCATTCACATATCAACTTGTTTCTTGTTTAAAATGCCTGCTGTGTTCATAAGATGGTACAAAGCAAGCTCAGTAACAGCTCGTATCTCATGCAGGTGGTCGAGCTAGTTGCCTCACAGATCAAAAGTCAAACTACTGTGAATCTTCCTTTGAAATGGCAGTTAGTGAGACAAGGCTGATCTTATCTCCACAACAAAAAGAGTTATAGATATCCATCATGAATTTCTGAGAACAAAGGGCTGTTTCATAATCATACAGCATCAGTACTGCAGGCATTTCTGAACACATCCTTGGAATATGCACACTGTCCTATTACATGGGGTCGAGCTAAATAAATATTTCAGTTATTACATATGAGATAGCATCTCTATCACTGAAAGAATCAGTGATATAAAGTCATTGATTAGACAGGAAGTTGTTTCCCTTCATAGTGAAATCACTGGGCAGGAAGAGGGGACGATTCCACTCTAAATTGTACTATAGCCCCATTATCTGACACTGTGAGTTATATGACTTCATAATGGGGAAGGGCTGAACTAGTAAACCTTTTCTTCCTGAAGCTTGTATTAGTACCCTTGCCCAGGAACAGGTTTGTAAAGGATGGAGGCAACATGACCAAGTGTCAACATGCCTTGCTTTTACTGCATATGGTCCACTACCCAGCTAATTGCAACCCACTTAACCATGTGCCAGCAACAACAAAAAGTCTACTTATTTTAAAATGAGGTTGCTAGAGGTTGGAAATGGTAATTAGTTTTGCAGGGCCAGGAATGTAGAGAAAGGTTAGGGGTGGGGTGTACCTGCTGCTGCTAAATAGTAGTAGTAGTAGTAGTAGTAATAATAATAATAATAATAATAATAATAATAATAATAATAATAATAATAATATCATCATGATCATAATGTTTGCATGACACATATTATAAGAGATGGCTGCTCGACTTAGGAATAACCTACCCGAGGATCTTCACCTGTAGACTTCATTACAAACATTTAGGTGCCATGCTAAAACATTTCTGTTTTCCTAGGCTTTAAAGGACTGTAAGCATTTTTAACTTAAAACACTTTGATTTAACCGTATTTGATTAGGCTGTTGCTACTTTACTTAGTTTTAATTTGCTGTACAGGTGATGACCAATTTACACACATCTGATTGATGCAGAACTGTGCACACATGCATCAAACACGCTTCCTCTCAACATGCCAGGAAGCCAATGGGCCTGAGTTTGAAGGTCTGGAAAGTCACATTAGCTGGTCCTTGAGAGTGACTGGGAGGCCTCCCTACCTTCTCCCCTAAACTGCCTTACCTGGGTGCTGTAAGGGAAGAAGCAAGGGCACTTTTGCCACTCGGCCGCAGTCCACAGCCCTTGAAGGGCACCCTCCACTTATTTTAACAGAGCACAGCTGGGACTCCAGTAACTTTCTATTCCCCGGCAAATCTGTGCATCAAATCCCATGCCTGCTATCAATATTTACTTTATGTTGAGCTTTATGAAAAGGGAGAAAAGCAGTTTCTCAAAGTAAAAGTTTCCAAGAAAACCCTCCTCTGAGATAAGCTGATCTGTTTCGAGCAAACTTTAAATAAGACAGGAGGCAAAAGCTATATTGAAGGCAAATAGGTTAAAAGGTTGGAATTGTTGCCTTGCTCGTCCTTATTGTATTTTTATTGACTGACCTGCACAATCAAGGCAACATTTACTATAATTCTCATTTGTGCCTGCTTTTGGAGGCTGAAAAGGTTGGAACCTGCAAAAAGCATTTGTTTTGATACATTGCTTGCATTATGTATGTGTGAGGCACTCAGTGGTGTTATGAATGGTTGATGCATTAGTGTATAGCTGTTGAAGCAATTAAAAGGTCCAGTACTGGAAATTCTTGGGTTGATTCCATTAATACTCGAATAGCTAGTAAGAAATTTATTGAACAAGGCCACAAACAAGTTGAATGAGGCCACAAACATTCTTGCCTGTAAATGCTGCATAATGCTTCCCCACCCACCCAAGCCTGTAGGAAAACCCTTGTCGAGTGATAAAAAGCTTTGTTCGGTTAGTAGTGTCACTTAGTTTTTTCACCCCTGTAATAGCTGGGGTTGTTTTGCTCATAAAGTTAGAAGCGATGCCATTTGAAGAGCTAATTGCTCAGTACAGTTTCAAGATATTGTGAAAGTTCTCATGTTCGTTTAAAGAAAAGGAGGAAAGGCCTAGCTCAGTACTTCAGAACTGTTTTTATTTTCTTCTTTTCTTTTTTTAATGCTTACTGTCTCTTCCGTCATTTGACACAATTGGCAATCTTAAGAGCCCTAGCCTGAGTGAACATTTGGAGCTTGCACAACTTGGGTTTACATTTTGGGGAGAATCACACACTATATCCTGAGCAGAAGGGGCCGATCTACTGCAGTATGTTGCCGTATTGTAGAAGTGCAGAAAAAATGTAATTGAAATAGCTCAAGCAAATGGTATGCTTAAATATCCCTTTTCATGAGGTAAAATCTGCTGATCTAACTGCTGTGAGCCATGTGAGAAGACAAGGATTCCTACTGAGACCAAAACTTGAAGTCTTCAAGCTGAAGGAGTTAGGCCAATCATTCCATGAAGTGATATATAAGAGAGTCCATAACCAAAGGATTAGTTCACTGAAAATTAATAGGAATCCATGGATAATCTTAGATACAAGGCTGTTCAGCCTGAATCATCGCTGAAGTTGTGCAAGTTTGACAGAGGAATATTCTTGTCTTGCCTTATAGAAACAGAATGATTTTGTCATTGTCAATCCACTGCTGAGTGTTGTAAACAAGGATACATGCTCTGAACATGTGTCTCATCTCCTGCTGTGGTATAACCCAGAAAAGTGGCAACGTGAGTCTTGGGTCTGGATCAGGCAACTGACATATTTAAAAGGCTTTCAGCAACAGGGGTAGTAGAGAGGCACTGAGCATTCTAGCTTCTTCCTTCCCGTTCATCTGCTCCAGAAATTAGAAGATAAATTCATTTAGTGCTGTAATCCATTTAACTTTTGTCCTACCGTTGTGATTTCAGTCATGTTTCATAGTTTTTATTTAAAGCTGTATTATATTTTCTGGTCTGGTCTCACACAGCAGTCTGAGAATTCTTCTATTCAGTTTCCATTCCTTCTCACTCTCCCCCACTATGCATAGCACTAGGTCTGGACCAGGGCTGTAACTCTCAAGCCATGATTTCTCAAGAATCACTTCAAAAGGAACAAGTTTTCTATGTAGATATCGACTCCACAGTAATGGTTTGTCACCATATTTGAAAGAAGGAAGGAACCTCTGAGCATATATTTTCACCTTCTAAATTGGCATGCGACTTTGGCAAATTTAGACCTTTTTCTACAAGTTGTAGCTTGCTTTTCATGATCAAACCTGAGCATGGCATATTGCTTGTTCTGTTGCGGCCAGATGCATTTTGTTCTCTCCTCTTTTCTGTTAACCATTTGAGTTTTCCTCTATTTTCTCATATGACCAAATCTCATGGGATACTTATGGAAGATCATGCCTTAGTACAGATGTGTTTCATTCCTCCTCCTACCTGTTCCTATTATATTGTTCTGTTTTAAAAAAAAAAAAAAATCCATCATGGGAAATCTCACAAAAAAATGATTAGCAGGAAAAAAATAAGCAAATATGAAGGTTTTAAAATTAATGTGTGATTGAGAGTATTATTTTTAAAACTAGCCAACATTCGGACCTTATTTTTCCCCTGGTTACTCTCTAGAGATAAGTACTCAAAAGTATCATGGGTCAGAAGTAAAAATAACATAGTGGTCATGGTATGTTAATGCCTTGTTTACATGAGCTTCTTATAGATGTTATAGAAATGTCTTCTTCATGAACTGATCGTATTGCTGACAGATACTCAGTGAATTCTCTCTGAGTTGGAAAAGTATTCTTGTTTAAGTTGCACAATTTAAAATATGTCTCTAATTAAAAAGCATAAGGAGCTAATTTTTAAATCTTATTTAAAAATTACTATGGGGAAACAGTATAGAGCCCTGACAGAACTGCAAGCTTTCTTGGATGTAAGTTCCAAGTCAGCATGCACAGGATTGCAACAGTGCAGTACAATCCTATGCAGTACAATCCTATGTAGGTTTACCGAGAAGCAAATCCTACTGAGCTTAATAGTGCTTAATCCAAAGGATGCACAATCTTACTGTCTGCCTCAAGGCACCGTGGCACAACCAGATGCCTTCATCTGCCCCAGCTGCAACAAAACATGTCTCTCCCATATCAGCCTTTACAGCCAATGCAGGCACTGCAGCCTTCCAACTGTTTGACTTCACCCAAAAAGTCACTCTCCTCTAGTCAACAAAATGCAAATGCAGTGCACAAAATATGGCAGTGTGCTATCGCTCCAACGGTTTTAAAGAGTTAAAATAATAGCTGTCCCAGTATGGTAAGAAAGATGCCCATTGTTCAAACAGATCACTTTGCTTAGCTGCAGTTACAAGAGAAGATCCATTGTCTTCAATTAGTTTTGAGCATTGGCTTTGTGTTAAACATGTAGATCAGGGATAGCCAACATGGTGTCTTCCAGATATGTTGGACTACAACCACTATTAGCTACAGTGAAAATAGGAATTGTAGCAAATAACATTTAGAGATTGTATTGCTGATTAAATACTATCTCTCATATGCTTTTTCTGTGGGACATGATAGCATTTCACTAGTTACCACTGGTCTATGATTCCCGTTCACTAGGCTGTTGATAGATTATATGGGCTGTTTAACAAAGTAGTTAGTATTATATACGAGTCATCTCTGTGTTTACTGTGTTAATTTAAAATAAAATAAAACAAGGCATCACCCTTTCTAAAGAGTTTTTCAGAGTTCAGATAAATGATCCCAGTAATGATCTTTATCAATGGCCTTTAATTGAACTATGATACTGGACACCATCTCAGCTTTAATCATTTAAGTTCATCAAAAATTATATTCAAGTTGACATTGCTACTAATCCTTCCTAATGATGTTTCACTTACATTTGACAAAAATATAGTAGAGTCACCTACTTGGGAATAATTTACTGGATTTTTACTTAGTTGGGGTGGGGAAAAACTTACTAAATTTGTCAATGAAATATTATTGTTTATCTGTCTATCTATCTGTTACATTTATATCTCACCCTTCCTCCCAAAGAAACCCAGCAAGCCAACAAGTGATAAAACAATAAAAACATATTTAAAATAATTCCAGTACAGATGCAGGCAAAAGTTATTCAAGATGTGCAGTCTAGATCATTTCCAATTAGTGCTGAGGTCTTGAAGGTCCAGTCTTGGCTTTTTATTAATATGTTCAGTTTATTAATGTATTTTTGATATATGCAGAATGTGACTGCCTGGTACATCTCATGATGTAACATAATTACAGTCCTTTTAATTTGCTTAAAGCAGGCCTGCTTTTGTTGCTTAAAATTCAGAAATATTTCACAGGTTAATAACATAATAACTCATTAGAAAGCCATGGCATGTACTTGAGGTTATCTCAAAGGCTATCCATATTTAACAATAAACTTGAGATAATTCCTTGACTATTTGACTGTCATTGACCAGTTTAAATATTTAAGCTTTTAATTTGACCCCTTTGCCTACATTTTAACCATGTATAGAAATTGAAATGAGTGCATAGAAATGGAATACCTTTTAAATCAAGTTTTAATTTTTAAATAGCCTACAATTTAAATTTCTTTTGTGGATTAATAACATAGTGTAGAACTACAGTGCCCTAATTATAAACTTAAATAATTGAATGACTTTAATTTCATAATTAACTAAAGCCAAACTTTTCCTTCTACTTTAGATCTGATTTATTTTACCTCTTCCTCAATTTCTCCATTGATCCAAGCCATTTCCCAATCAGCTTCCAGAACTTCTATTGGGTGCTTATATTGCAATCTTCCCATTACCTGGGTCAAATGGTGACACCACTATCTAAAGATCTGGTAGAGTTCAAAAGTAGTTACCCAAAAGTTTTAGAAACTTGATTTAGACATTTGGATTATTGAAAGCTGAACACTAGCCAACCAAAGCTAATTTACAAGATTTCTGAAAGATGCTTAGTTTCATACTGTAGAAAGTATCCAAGGACTACGAAGTTCAGGTCAGTAGTCCCCTTGCCAAGTAGATTTGGTGTACAAAGGAAAGGAGCAGGGTGTGAACCTTTTGCCCATAAGCAAGTGACAAGCATGTTAAGTCTGCTTAAATACTCTTGAAGCCAGTGTTAGAGAGATATTTTCCTTTATTTCACAATATTAATGGTTTTTAATTCATAATGGCCTTTATCTCATTTTGTTTAGGGTACAGAAGAACAAAACTGCTAATCAGCAGATAGGATTCTCTTTTTTCCTTTATTCAGTTCTTAAATTCAGACACTTCTTTCTTCTTTTCTTTTTTCCTGCTTTTTCTGTAAAAAACACACCTCCCTTACAGTGAAAGGGTGTACTTTTAATCGAGCCATTCCTATCACTTTCTGCACTGTTATTTCTCTTCCACAATCAGAAGCATCATTATATTCCTGTTAATGCTGAATGCAAAGAAAAGAAATGAAAAGTTTGCTGAAATATTATAGTCTTTCTCTTCCCATGCAGTATCTATGGCCTTTGGAGAGGATGTAACATGAATGCTCCAGAGAGGAAGCTGTGAAACCACTTACAGTCTTAGAGCCCTTGGTAGTTGAAATGCTTACAGCTGCTCTTGAATATTTGTTTCAGATACTATCCTTTCTTTTGCAAAGGGTTATATGTCGCATATAATCAGGATCAGTATGCATCTTGAAGGGCTATTAGAGGCCTAGTTATGGTATACATTTGCACACTCTTACAATAGTGAAATATGAGATACCTCCAAGGAAAGCTTTAGGACCTCTTCATTCCCTCTGTATAAGTTTCACTAAACCCTTTGTGTACCCAAGTTAGTGTGTTCAGCTTTAAATGGTTTCCCCCCCTCAACTTCTTCGGTTACATATGAACATAAGAAGAGCCCTGTGGATCAGGCTGAGGGTTCATCTATTCTAAATTTGTTTCTTTGTTTTGTTTGTGTGTGCAGTATTTATACCCTACCTGCTAACCAAAGTTCTCGAGACAGCATACAGAGAAAGACAGACAAGAGTTGCCAGGATAGGGCAATGGTGTAAATAAGTTTCCCACTCAGATCTTCTGCTGCCATTTTACTGCTAGCACTTTTTGCACTAACTTTATGTTGAATGTCCCAAAAACATGCACAAAATGGCTGAAGGGTTGCATGCCTGCCCGCCACCAGCTTTCCAAAATACTGCTGAATTCAGGTTTTAGCTTATTTTTCATTTAAATGGTGTTCTGAGCTGAGGGAAGAGACGGAAACAGTCAACAGGACAAAAAAATAAATCAACAATATATATTTTTTTTTAGTGTGAATTAATGTTTTCTGCTCAATACGTAATATTTAAAATTCCCTTCTTGAAACAATAGAATGGTGCAATGCTATCAATTCTTTTTCAAAACAATTCCTTCTCAAAAGATAACTCAGATGTTAAAGCATTTTTATCATTTTCTCTTAAATTGTGTTATAAAAATATACATCCTAGCCTTTATTTGCTTCTTGGTAACTTAGGTGATAGTCCTTGTCTGATTACTGTTATCCACAATGCTCAAAGGACGTCAATTATTATTCCCCTAATGTTACTAAGGTGAAACATCTTTCAACAAGCAGCTTGAGGTCAACTAGAGAGTCAGAGATCAGCGCTAGAATCCAGATCTTCTGTCGCCAGCCTCAGTTTCTAGTTTATTCTGTTGACTGGGTATTTGGTTTGCGGGATAATATCCACCTCTTAGGTTTCAGACAAGACAGGAATACTGCAGTGGCCCACCGTAAATAACTTAACATTTAACAGTGTAGTTACAGGTAGGTAGCCGTGTTGGTCTGCTGTGGTCGAAACAAAATAAAGAAATTCCTTCCTTAGATACCTTACAAACCAACTAAGTTAGTTATTGGTTTTAGATACATAAATGTGTCATCTTCATCCTATGTAAGCGCACCATAATATTACTTTAACATTTTTATAATTTAAGATATAAATTTATTTATGTAATAGTTTTGCTTCCTTAATTATGTACAATTAATACCTTTGCATCTATACGTATATACATAGCTTTATGTATATAAGTGTTTTTCTTTCTTTGCTCTGTATGCTACATGTGTCTAGCACAGGCTTGTAGACAAAGATTCGTGCTGTGTGGGTGAATCCTAATTTTTACCTTGTCTTTAAAACAGCCCCTCCCCACCCCCAAAAATTCCAGTGAAAACTGGCTCAAGAGGTATGGGTGCAGGGATTTCGGATCCCTCTTGCACAGGTGTAAGTGCTTTTTATTTAATTAATACAGTGTGTGACAGGATTTGCTCAGGTCCATCAAATCTTGCATATACTTTTCTGTTCTCTAACAGGCAATAGCAGTAGAGCCCTAACTAATTTCATGAAACTATCTGTAGCTAGTGGCATCGCTTGTGCCACATAGCGGAAAGCTTGTGACACCTAGATCCGATCTAAAATGCAAGTAACACATATTTATGTGTTTGGTGACATTTATGAGTTATTGTCTGGGGGTTTTTTTAGTTGTCCCTTGGCTTGCTATCTCAGCTGCTCTCAAACAGCAGTAAAGAAGGCATAATTCACAGGTTGCTGAAGACATGCTTGCTTACTACCTCCCCTTTCCTCTGTCCCAAGTTTTGGATTGAAATAACTAGTTATGCTCGTGTACTAACAATGTCAAACTTGAGCCAAATGGCTAATGTCCACCAAGTGTATTTGAAAGATTTTAGGACATGGTGTAAATACATTTCAGTTGTGAAGGCTGAATTCAGGCTTTTTTCCCTCCATTATAAAACTTGTGCTGTATACAACACAATGGGTTCTCAAGTTATTTAGCATCACCAGAGGGCGCTGATCTTCCAAATTATTTTAACTTGGGTTTGAAGTCTGGTTCTGGAAATGCACATTAGTTTATTAGAGTTTGGGGCAGTGCCCCAGCTATAAAAGGGTAGAGGGGGTGCCCCCTTTTGTGATAGGCGCCTTAGCTGCTATCTTAGAAGACTAACATAGGCATGACTTGGTTAACACTGGGGAAAGTGAAAACTGTGGTATATCAGATGGTGGGGCTTGTGGATTTCATTAAGCCCCATGCATACACACCTCCCCCAAAATTCAGCTCTTAGGCTAGGGCTGGAAGGGATCTAAATTCTTCTCACTCAATCCACACCAATCCTAAATTTACCTCTCCCTCATAATTTACTTCACTGTGTTCCACAAAGAGAAGTAATAAAAGCAAGGTGGCGCTGTGGTCTAAACCACTGAGCCTAGGGCTTGCCGATTGGAAGGTCAGTGGTTTGAATCCCCGTGATGTAAGTAGATAAATAGGTACTGCTCCAGTGGGAAGGTAAACGGCTTTTCCGTGCACTGCTCTGGTTCCACCAGAAGCGGCTTAGTCATGCTGGCCACATGACCCGGAAAAACTGTCTTCAGACAAACATCGGCTCCCTCAGCCAGTAAAGCGAGATGAGCACCGAAACCCCAGAGTCGTTCGCGACTGGACTTAACTGTCAGGGGTCCTTTAGCTTTACCTTTTCTCCTCTTTAATTTACTGCATTTCAAGTAGCTCAAACAAATAAGCCCAGTCATGGACTAAGGGATGTGGGGGGGGATGTGGCAAAGCAATGTCATTAAGCAATGTCTGAGAACTATTGAAGAAGCGAAAAATATAAATAAATAAATCATTGCAACTGACAGCCAGCAGTGTCATCGTGCTTGTACTATAGACTTCTGCTTCATAGCAGAACTTCCCTTTCCTTGACTCCTCCTACAGCCCCCAAAGAGTTGGAGCGCCCTTTGGAGCAGATTTGGGAGGGGGTATGTGGCTGCAATGGGGAAGTGAGTGGGAAGGGGAGTCCTGCCACATCTGCCATGATAGTGGATAGGGTGCATTCCACCCCCCGCCCCTCAGCATGGACACACCATACAGAGTTCAGTACTGTAATATGATTGTTTGCTGAATGATGTGCAGAGAAGAGAGTTCCAATCACAAAGTGGGGCTTCCCAGCCTTCCTTTCTTTTCCTTCTGCAGCTCACTGAACATCCCCAAAATTTGCTTCTAAAGAGGATGCCATGTGCTGCAGGATTGGTTTTGCATTAAACAGAAAACCACCACCACCCCGTATGAGCATTCCTCTTGTGTAGGAGCACATTAGGATTCAAGACCATTTGTTTACTTTGGGGCACCAGTAGGCAATCAGATATTTCAGTGCTATATGGGAAAACACCTTAGCTCAAATTTCTTCATAGAGATCCTCTGTTTTACACTATACTGTGGTCTGGACTGAAAAGGTTAATATTTAGGGGATGGTGGATTGGACCAACCTGAAGAATGTCATTTGACTTCCACTTTGTGCTACAGGAACACCTTAATGCAATGTATTTTAGTTGGTCTTTGGAATCACGTACCACATTATATTTTTTTGGTATGAGCTTTCGTGTGCATGCACACTTCTTCAGATACACTGAAACAGAAGTTTCCAGACCCTTCTATATAGTGAGAAGGTGGGGAGGGGTATTACTCAGAAGGGTGGTGGGAATGGGTGATTGGCAGATAGCTGTGATGAGCCTGTTGACGACTCTTAACGACTGCAATAGGTCTTACAGGAAAAAGCAAGGGGTGAAAAGGTGAAAAATGGCTTTGTCATGTATAATGAGATAAGAATCCAAGGTCTTTGTTCAGACCAGGTTTCTCCATGGTTTTAAGTTTGGTGATAAGTTGTAATTCAGCAGCTTCTCTTTCCAGTCTATTTCTGAAATTCCTTTGTAGTAAAACAGCTACTTTGAGATCTTGTATAGAATGTCCTGGGAGATTGAAGTGTTCTCCTACTGGTTTCTCTGTCTTGTGATTCCTGATGTCCGATTTATGTCCGTTTATTCTTTGGCGTAAGGTCTGGCCTGTTTGTCCAATATAGAGAGCTGAAGAACACTGTTGGCATTTTATGGCATACACAATGTTAGACGATGAGCAATTAAATAGTCCCAAGATGGTATGTGTGATGTTGTTGGGGCCAGTAATGGTGTTGTCCGGGTGTATGTGGCAGCAAAGTTGGCATCTGGGTTTATTGCAGTCTCTGGTGCCAGTGTCCGTGTTAGGTCTGGTTGTAGTGTTATTGTGGGTTAGGAGTTGTTTAAGACTGGGTGGCTGTCTGTAGGCAATGAAAGGTCTTCCTCCCAGAGCTTGAGAAAGAGAACTGTCATTGTCCAGGAGAGGTTGTAGATCTCTGATGATGCGTTGTACTGTTTTAACTTGGGAGCTGTATGTGAGCTGTATTGTTTTAACTTGGGAGCTTACCCACAACAACTTCAAATTCGGTGATGACCTGTTCCTTCAGATCAGCGGCACAGCAATGGGCACCCGCATGGCCCCACAGTATGCCAACATCTTCATGGCAGATTTAGAACAACGTTTCCTAAACTCCTACCCACTCAAACCTCTCTTGTACCTGCGATACATTGACGATATTTTTATCATCTGGACACATGGTCAACAGACCCTGAACACCTTCCACCAGAAATTCAATGATTTTCACCCCACAATCAACCTAACAATGAATCAATCTATGCAAGAAATACATTTTTTGGACACTACTATAAAAATACAGGATGGGCACATAGACACCACCTTATACCGTAAACCAACTGACCGACAAACATATCTACATGCCTCTAGCTACCATCCCAAACATACCAAACAGTCCATTGTATATAGCCAGGCACTACGTTACAGCCGCATCTGTTCCAATTCTACAGACAGAGACTCTCACCTAAGAGATCTACAGCAAACCTTTTTAGAACTAAAATACCCAACAGATGAAGTTAGACAACAGATCAACAGAGCCAGACTGATACCCAGAGAGAACTTGCTACAAGACAGACCCAAAAAAGAAAATAACAGAACACCTCTAGTCATCACATACAGCTCCCAAGTTAAAACAGTACAACGCATCATCAGAAATCTACAACCTCTCCTGGACAATGACAGTTCTCTTTCTCAAGCTCTGGGAGGAAGACCTTTCATTGCCTACAGACAGCCACCCAGTCTTAAACAACTCCTAACCCACAATAACACTACAACCAGACCTAACACGGAAACTGGCACCAGAGCCTGCAATAAACCCAGATACCAACTTTGCTGCCACATACACCCGGACAACACCATTACTGGCCCCAACAACATCACACATACCATCTTGGGACTATTTAATTGCTCATCGTCTAACATTGTGTATGCCATAAAATGCCAACAGTGTCCTTCAGCTCTCTATATTGGACAAACAGGCCAGACCTTACGCCAAAGAATAAACGGACATAAATCGGACATCAGGAATCACAAGACAGAGAAACCAGTAGGAGAACACTTCAATCTCCCAGGACATTCTATACAAGATCTCAAAGTAGCTGTTTTACTACAAAGGAATTTCAGAAATAGACTGGAAAGAGAAGCTGCTGAATTACAACTTATCACCAAACTTAAAACCATGGAGAAACCTGGTCTGAACAAAGACCTTGGATTCTTATCTCATTATACATGACAAAGCCATTTTTCACCTTTTCACCCCTTGCTTTTTCCTGTAAGACCTATTGCAGTCGTTAAGAGTCGTCAACAGGCTCATCACAGCTATCTGCCAATCACCCATTCCCACCACCCTTCTGAGTAATACCCCTCCCCACCTTCTCACTATATAGAAGGGTCTGGAAACTTCTGTTTCAGTGTATCTGAAGAAGTGTGCATGCACACGAAAGCTCATACCAAGAACTGACTTAGTTGGTCTTTAAGGTGCTACTGGAAGGAATTTGTTTTGTTTTGACTATGGCAGACCAACACGGCTACCTATCTGTAACTAACACATTATATTTGTTTGCTAATAAGTTACAGCAAGAAAGGCATGGCATACTATGTCATTTCTCCTTGCGGTTGTTGACTGATATTTGCAAGAAGTTCCACAATTACTTTTGGTCAAATATAACCTTTTAGCCTCTGGCTGATTATAAAATTACAACAGCATAGTAATTCTTTTTTAGCAGTTTTAAATTACTACCTTGTCTGTTAGTCATTCAAAATTAGCCAATTAGAAAAGCAAAGATAGTTGAACTATAGCACTTGTTCCTTGTTTTGATCTGACTACATTTTTATTCAGGCCTACTTAGGGATTGTAGAGTTTATTGAGCACAAAAAGATTCATAGCTAACCCCCTTGAAGCTGGATTAACAGATAAAGCAACCCCATTTAGCAGCCACATGTTCCAGTCTAGGAAAAGTCCCTGTGTGTTTCATTACATTTCTGTGACACAGATTAATATTTTAAGGTAAGTATATCCAATTTTCCTAGAAGTTATGTGGTTTTGCCTGTCTCTTCTATGCAACCAAGCAACGGAGGCCTGAATTGGGGTTTTTCCCAGTGTTACAAAAGTAGAAGGGACCTGTGTAGAAGCTCCTTTCCTATGTTTTTTCTCTCAACGATATTCATTGTCATTTGTTGACATCATTCTGGCTCGAGAGACAGCAAATTTATACAAACAATATCACTGGAATCTCCCATACTTTTTACAACCAATGTATAATGCGGGGGGCTGTAGCTCATTCATCCTGTTCCTACAGATAATGCTTTGCTGTTGTGAAATGCCAAGTGACTTGTCTAAACATAACTGCCTGGCATTGATGGATAGGTAGTGGCACCAGATCCATTGAGTTCCTTCTAAATCAGGGGTCAGCAACCTTTTTCAGCTGTGGGCTGGTCCACCATCCCTCAGACCATGTGGTGGGCTGGACTATATTTTTTTTTGAGGGGGGGGGATGAATGAATTCCTATGCCCCACAAATAACCCAGAGATGCATTTTAAATAAAAGCACACATTCTGCTCATGTAAAAACACCAGGCAGGCTCCACAAATAACACAGAGATGCATTTTAAATAAAAGCACACCTTCTACTCATGTAAAAATACTCTGATTCCCGGACCATCTGCTGGCCAGATTGAGAAGGCTGCATCCAGCCCCCAGGCCTGAGGTTGCCTACCCCTGTTCTAAGTCTATGCTGCTTTGCACTGAAAGACATACACACACACATGCACAACTCTCAGAGTCTTGGTGAGACAAAGGAACACATTTTGTGGATGATGTGTGTTTTATAAATATCACTGTAGATTAGATCTGGTAGTGCATGAGTGAACTCTCCTCTTTCCCCCACCGTTTCTTATGTGGTTTTCCTTTTAATATGCCATATTATTTTGATGGATACATTGTTTTGTTGATTGTTGTGTAAACCACTTTGTGATCATCTGTGCTGAAAAGCAGTCTATAAATAGTGCAAATAAAATAAAATAAAATAAAATAAAATAAAACTATATTTTTAACTCCCAGGTTTTTGTTTTTACAGTTTTGGGTTGTAATTTTAGAGATTGTTTTCAAGCAGTAATGTAGAACTATAGCATGTCCAGACACTGTCAAACCTTATCCTCCAAACTAAGTACAAAATAAATCTGAAACTGCAATAAAAGAAATTCATTTTTCCCCTTAGCAAGCAGAACATATAGAAAGAGTATCCACAGAATACTTGCATCTGTATTATGCTTGCAGATGGAACTCAAATTCAGTAAAAGTAAAATTAAATAAAGGATATCTGTTTATTTTTAAATGGGGGCCCTTTTTCTTTCTTTAGCAAATAGCAAGATGTCATAATAAAACTACCATTTTAAGCAAGTCTTATAAAGTTTGTTGAAGTAAGTGTACTTCATTACAAAAGATAAAAGTTTCTCCTTTCTCACAATGAATACAGGTAATTTCAGAAGCCAGCAGCTCATAATTATTCACTGTTGAAAAGCCTTTAAAAGGTATACAATGAATACAGTGACCTCCAGTTTTCTCTGTGAATGAATGTAGGCACAAATTCTCATTTTGCTAGAATGTGAGTTGATAAGTGAGTTAAGCAAAACATGCATTTCTTCATTACACTGCCTGTGGGTTCATTTAAATAACAATATCTGGCATAAAAGTCACAAAAGAATTATCTAACAATTTCAATATGTAGAAATGTATTATTAGCGTTGACAATAGAAAATGGGGTAAATAAATGAATACCTTTTTGTGTGTGGCATTATTTCAATTTATTTAGCTTCATGGAATATCTGGCTTTGCATTTAACATCTTGGTCAAGAGTATTAGCTTGCATAACTTTTGACCTTGAAATTGACATTTTAAAAGTCTTTACCACATTCCCCTGCCCCCAGAACATTCCTATATACAGACATAGCCCACGAAATGAGACAAATATACTCATGGAAGACATTTGAAGGCATGCTTGAATGTTTAAAATAAAAGTAATAAACAAAGAAATATATTAGCGTGACAAATCTTGTCATATTGCATAGACAGGTGTACTGCAGACTCGGAGAATTATGAATTAAGACAAAATCTCTTCTATTAACTAATAAATTAAGCATAGTGTTTCTAATCATCAGCTGTTTGGTTATACCTATAAGCTTAGATACATTTATGAAACAAATGTTATAAAAAGTACATTTTCTAAGGTGATTAGTAGCTATTCCATTGAGAGAAAATGTTCTAGTTACATTATCCAGATCCACTTTTAATCAATTATCATATGCTTTTAGAAATTACAAAATAAAACCCGAGCAAGTCCATAATAGCCTCAGTTTGTAATACTTGTGTGCTTTTTGTTTTTCTACATTTTTCACATAAATAAAATGAATAAAAGGCTAGATTGACTAGAAGATACATACAGCATATGTATCTATTTTGTTCTATGTTAGAAGGGGCACGTTTCAGATGAAAATCCTTCTTGCCATTGGTTGAGAGAATGAATCAGGTTCACACACCTTAGACCTGCTAGTAAGAAATGTGTTGTAAGAGGAATGGTCAGGTGGCAAAATGACCTTGTTACAATATTTAGTGGAAAGATTGCTTTAGAATTTTTATATATGGTTGAAATATAATATAAACAGGAGGCTATGGTTCTTATTAAATTGGCCCATTTTTGTCCATTTAACACCAACATTCTATTAAGTAACCATGAGTTTTAATTTTACAAGTTGGAATATCCCTGTAAAGCCGTACAAAAGATTGTATGGGCTGAATAAGTTCATTGTCTCAGGAACCAATTTAGGGTGAAAAATATCCCACCATCACCCCTCAATGTCATTTTTCTTTTAAAATATTTGTGGTTCACCATTGCAGACTCTGCATAGCTCTAAATCTAAGGCAGTCACCATGTTATCCATTGTTTGCTAGCTGTGGTCAGCTAATTGAAAAAACCTGACGCATTGCTGCTAAAGTTCTCCACAGATTTATTCTCATATCAAATATAGTATTGTTGCTTCAGCCCCAATCCCCTCTTGTGACAGAGTTCATTAGAACATTTTTGTTTATAATAGCATTTGAATTGCTGTACATAGAATATTGTAATTGTAGAATTATATTTTTGGATTTTTAAGTTTTCCCTTGTGACACATGCTGATACTATTTTACATGAGCTGTTCAATGCTTCTTCCGTGCAGAAAGCTATATTACTCCCATAGTGCAACAAAGTGACTACCCAGTTTGGAATCCAGCACTTTTGATTTGTTGGAAATGCTAGAATGGATTGCACAACATCATGACTTGTTCAGCAGAGGTGTTTCAGGTGGTAAATGGGCTGGTTAAGTCCAACTTTCAAATTGAAAACATTGTTAACTCTGTGGCCTACAGGAACAATTTTTTCCAATTCACCCTGAACTTGAGGCCACAGTTGAAGCAAATCCTGGTGAGATCCTCAGAGCACTCTAGTTGGACTTTGTAGGGTCAATTTGAGTTGCTGCAGCCTGAGGATGTGGACAGAACATTTGCAGGTGCTCAGTCAATCACTTCCCTTCTCAGCCCATGTTCAACTTGGTTGTGCTGATTGATTACTTTATCTGGAGAGAAACAGAAGATTTCTTCCTTGTTGAATCTCATTGACCTCTTGGTGGCTTTCAGTACTGTGTACCACAGTATCCTCCTGAAGGTGCTCTACAATGGATGGTGTTTCCCATCACTTAGATTTATTTGGAGCAAATAAAACTAAGCTGGAGGAGGAGACATAAGAGACATTTTTCAGTAAATGAAAGGTCAAACATCAATGATGTCCAAAAAAAATGCACATTTTGATCCCGGATGGAATGCAGACTGCTACAGTTTGGAGTTTATTAAAATTTGGTGATCATCCTACTAATTATTAACAACAAAATGTGTCACCATGACAAAAATATACAGCTTTCATATTACAGCTACATCAGGAGGAGCACATTGGTGTGTGCTGTGCACAGAGACACAACCCTGCAAGATCTCTGTTAGAGCTGGGCCAGCCAGTGTTGATGTCAATGTCAATTTTATTTATATACCGCCTTTCCATATGTATTATACTCAAGGTGGTTTTCATCAAAGCTAGCTGTCAGAGCTGGAAGGCAAGATTTGCCTTCACTGAAAGTGTGGCACTTTACTTTTCCCCATAGGAGTAAAAGGAAACCATTTACTTTGCAGGAAAGACTAAAGGGATTCACTCAAGTGCTCAACCTGCTCCCTGCCCTTCGTGATCCCAGCCATGGTGCTAACTGAATAGCTCTCCTTCATTGGTACTGTTTTTTTGGTATCCTCAGATGTGGCAAAATGCTTTTCAAAGTGTGTTGGACAGTATGTTGGGGTTAGGCTTTATCTATAGACAATGATGATTTGATACTACATGCAAAATATTGGGATATATTAAGTCAACAACATGTGGAATGTATAAAACCTTTACACTAGGGGGAGTAATTATTGTTTTAAGAGAGAACCCAGGAGCTCCAGATTGTTTTTGTTCAATGCTTGTGTGAAATAGAGAAAGGGGGAAATAAACATAGAATCAGTGTAGACTTTAAAAAACAGAATCCTGGGATGGGCTAAGTGCCTCTTGCAATTTTTATTTTCATAAAGTTAAAAACTACTGAGGGGCAAACAGAATGTTTTACAGCTTAGCATCCATAGGAAATCTGTATCCGATAAGAAAATCTAAAATATATTCACTGGGAATGCAGCTTTCTCTGTATTGAGAACTTGTAAACAAACAAAGCAGTTTAATCTCTTCCTTAAGCATAGTTTGAGAAAGGAATGCACAAAATTTACTGGTTTCTTTCCTATGTAGTTGCTGATTGCAGCTATCCCTTCTGGGCTTGAAAGATTATAAAGAAATCATAAATAAGCCGCGTTGTAGTTCTAAAGGAGATGAGAGTTGTACAGTGGTACCTCTGGTTACATACGCTTCAGGTTACATACACTTCAGGTTACAGACTCCACTAACCCAGAAATAGTACCTTGGGCTAAGAACTTTGCTTCAGGATGAGAACAGAATTTGTGCAGCAGCGGCGAAGCGGCAGCAGGAGGCACCATTAGCTAAAGTGGTGCTTCAGGTTAAGAACAGACCTCCGGAATGAATTAAGTACTTAACCTGAGGTAACACTGTATTGGCGGCAGCGGACAGCATGGTGGGGTTGTGCTGCTCACGTGACCTCCACCTGGCTGAGCCACTGCAACATACCAGGATGAAGAGGTGGAGATGTGCAACAGCTGTGAGGTTGGGGCTCTGTAAACAGGCTGGCAGGATTGCTAGGTTGGCTGGCACTTTGGCACTGTGCCTACCTTACTGCCACCATACCCATCCCACCTCTGTACTGGTATGCTGCAGCAATTCAGGTGGATGAAGGTCAGGTGAGTGGCATAGCATCATCATGCCAAGCACTATTTCAAGGTTTCCAAGATTTAATGTAAGGCACAGCTCACATACAGTATCACCCTAAGCCAAACCATGTCTTAGCATTAACACACGGGTTCACAGGGACGAAACTGCATTTCATCTTTGAGGGCTTCACACAAAACATTTTGTATCCTGAAAGGTGAGGTATAAATAATTGCTGTTGTAGTAATGTAATGTAATACCTATATTCAGTGATGAGTATGTTCTCAAATTGCAGAATTCCAAAATGTGACTCAATAGAAAATGAGTTTGCTTAATTTTAAAAAAAACTTCAAAATAAATCTTTTTGCACCATAATTTAGAATTCTAAATGATTGCTGGTAAAACTTGGGAAAGCAGAATGATGCTTGCCAGTCACTTACATTGTGAATATGATTCCTATTTTTGACATTCAGAAACCTGCAGAACATGTTTAGTCCAAAAGAAGCATGGGCATATACTATGAAAAAATTATACTTTATTAAATACTATTGCCTATTTCAAGTGATGAAAAAGATGCTTCTCTAACTACTGGTAATAACTTCCTATCCACCTTTAGTAGAAAATACACACACACACACACACACACACACACTCCTCAAATTTAGCATATTCAAGTTGTACAAACAGAATGGCTGCCTCCCTACTTTTAAAGTACCTTTAAAAATTGAAATTGATCTTAAGTTATATCTTAAGTTAGACCTTTAAGCTTGTTACCCAGAAAATACATCAATACAGATGTGACTGTAGAATTTAGTCAAGGGAATTTTTTTATCTCTCTGAATTGGAAGGTAGCAATTTTCCTGTACAGTGGTACCTCAGGTTACATACGCTTCAGGTTACATACGCTTCAGGTTACAGACTCCGCTAACCCAGAAATAGTGCTTCAGGTTAAGAACTTTGCTTCAGGATGAGAACAGAAATCATGCTCCAGCGGCGCATCGGCAGCAGGAGGCCCCATTAGCTAAAGTGGTGCTTCAGGTTAAGAACAGTTTCAGGTTAAGTACGGCCCTCCGGAACGAATTAAGTACTTAACCTGAGCTACCACTGTATTTGGTGGTATATCTTTTGGTTGGTTGGCATTCTGTCCAGGAAACAATGGAGGAGTGTGCTTTTTGGGGTGAAAGATTCTAGGGGCTCCAGGCCAGGGACGGTGTTTCCTTTTGGAAAATAAGGCACAGTGGAGACCACAGTGTCTTTATGATATTTGGTTTATATGCAACCTGAGCCCATGACAGCATTCACACACCCCATGAGCCAGTGTGGTGTAGTGGTTAAGAGCGGTGGACTCGTAATCTGGTGAATCGGGTTCGCATCTCCGCTCCTCCACATGCAGCTGCTGGGGGCTAGTCACACTTCTCTGAAGTCTGTCAGCCCCACTCACCTCACAGAGTGTTTGTTGTGGAGGTGGAAGGGAAAGGAGAATGTTAGCTGCTTTGAGACTGCTTCGGGTAGTGAGAAAGCGGGATATCAAATCCAAACAACAACAACAACAACAACAACAACTCTTCTTCTTCTTCTTCTTCTTCTTCTTCTTCTTCTTCTTCTTCTTCTTCTTCTTCCTTGTCCCATAGCCACAGCAGCCTTGGACTTAAGCAGACTTCAATCACTACTCTCAAATGTTGGTCCCTGACTCTCTCTCCAGCCTGTTGCTTACTAACTCTGTTGCATAACTCCTAACCGCATTCCCTAAACTCTCTCCCCTGAAATGCTGCCATTGTCTTTTAAACTGACTCTCAGTTGAGGGAGAAGCCAGCCCAATCATTTGCAAATGAGATTTGCCATTGATCCTTTGTGTTGTCTTAATGGCTTATCCCCAGGTTATCACTTCAAAAGGAAATTAGCCTGACTTAATTAGCTTTTAACACTTGGTGATTCCCTGGGATTAAAGAAGTGTCTGACACACAGGTCTTGATTAGATTCTAACACGTGGGAGTCCAACACACAGTTTTAACCAGTCCCTGACCACTGGTCCTGTTAGCTAGGGATGATGGGAGTTGTAGTCCCAAAACATCTGGAGGGCCAAGTTTGCCTATACCTGGTTTTAACACACAAACCTTAATTAAATTCCAACCATAGCTGTCAACTTTTCCCTTTTCTTGCGAGGAATCCTATTCGGAATAAGGGAATTTCTCTTTAAAAAAGGGTAAAGTTGTCATCTATGATTCCAACACTAGCTTGATTCTGAATTTAGGATGTCTTGCAACCACAAACTCATAACATTTGTATTGTGCATGTGTATTTTGTGTGTGTGTTCATGGTGGGAATGTTTAAAGAATGTAGCATGGGACTTGGTGTTTAACGAAAAGGTTTGCATATACCTATCTCTGCATAATATTTTACTGCTGATCTTTCTACTGAATATCTGACCTGCTTAATGCATGTAGAAAAGTGTATATGATCATACATGCACACTTGGAAATATGTGCTATTAAATTAAGTAACTGGATATTACTGAAGAAGATGTAGTCTTAGGATTGACATAAAATCAGTAGATCTCACAGCATTATCATTGCTTGCTAATTGACTAATACATTGAGCTGTTTTGACATGTGATCTGTTGCCTTTGGCAGCTCATTTCTTCACACTCAATTATATCAACTGTGTCTGCTCCCTAATTATCACAGCCTCCACCTTACACAAATATACACAAATACTTTATTTTTTTCCTGCACTGAGCTGGCTTTTTCTCTCTGTAGATATGTTAATCTATATCCATCTAACAAGAGAGTCCATATTGTTTGTGGAATCTAAATCTAGGTAGCTATGCTCCAATGTTCATTGTCCTCCCAAGTTTGCCTGGACAAGAGGCAGTTGCCCAAGTAGGAAAGTGCTGAGAGGACAAGGGAAATAATCACTTGACACTGTGGTTTAGTATCCGCTACAACTCTGCTATTTGCTGCTGTCCTATCTACCAGAGAAAACTCATTTCTCTGGGAATCTGCCTTCTTTATTTAGCCAAAAAAGTACTATCCCTACAAAGACAAGAAGCATTTGAATCATCAGACTTAGAAAGCCCCAAGGTTTGAAGTACATTTTGCTTAAAAAAAAAACCACTGGGGAGGGGAGGGATTTGCCAGACAACCTAATAAAAATTAAGCATGTTCAGGAACTATGGGCAGTGGCGTAGTGTATGTTGTCAGCACCCGGGGCAAGGCAAGTAATTTGCGCCTCCTAACCTGTGGATTTTAGCACTCGAGTCTCTTCCGCACCCCCCCCCCCAAGATGTTGCACCCGGTGCGGCCGGCCCCTCCTGCACCCCCCACGCTACGCCACTGACTATGGGATACTAATTCACTAATGGCAGTGGAAAATGATGGATAGAGGGAACGGAAGGCAATATAATCAAAAGGTGTATGGCTGCTCGCTGAAACCCTGTACTGCATGCTGCAATATTTTGCTTCAGGTCTCACTTGAATAAGATAAGTAAAGGTGTACAATGATTCCTACAGAGATCCACTGTAAACTTTTGTTTCTAGTCGCTGTTGCACTGAATTCACTGCCATTACACTAAGCATGTTCTCATTCACAGCAACCAGGAGCATTTGTTCTAGGAGTTTGTTCTTATGCAAGCCTCCAGCGCTGAGGTTTATTCCAGCAGAAGTGATCTGCGTGTAATGGAAAAAGCAAGTTTGCTAGACAATCCTAACTAAAGTTCAGGAGTGTCTCTACTTGTCATGAATTCCTTGGGTGTTGGAGTAGACTTATTCTGCAGCAGTTCAACAAGGGAGAAAGATATGATAATGGGTTTCCTCTGGTCCCACGTTACATTTGTAGGGTGAAGTTTTGTTCTTTACTCCCTTGCAAAGCCTATGTTGAATATTAGAAAAAGCTGATAAGCACCAGAACAACAACGCCGATACATGATGTACATCAAATGTAATTCATATAAATTCAGTTTGGATGTACTAACACATGGACAACATTTTTAGATGAGGCTGGAATAAGAGCCATTATATTATTTCTGAAATTTTATCCATGTATCATTGTGATGTAGGGATATCACCAGGGGTGCCAACTTATTGGAAGGGGGCAGGTAAGCCCCGCCCTGCATAATCTATCACATGACATGATGCATGCAGACTATTTGAATGGCAATGCCCATTAACTTTGGGGGGTGGTCCCCTCAAATATTTTATTGGGAGGACCGAAGGGACCTCAGCCCTTAGAAGTTGGCTCCTCTGAATGTCACATAGTTTCATTTATAGGACTAATATGAACAGAAAAGCATTGGTAGGGCTGAGCAGAAACAGGGTATGTTTCATGAATAATTCCACCCTCACAAAATGCATCCCACATTTTAGCAATGTTTCAAATGACAAAAATGCTTGACGGTTCAGAGTGGGGCTAAGAAGCATTGTCTTCTTATTTGGCTTTGTCTATTTTTGTTTTGCTGTGTTTTATACTAGCAACCTCATACTCAGGAATTCTAATAAATAAATAAAAGTCATTTCAGTTTTGAAACCAGTGGTAAAAATCAGTGCAGTTCATTCCAACATCTTGGTCTAAAAGGGCATCCAGTTTTAGACAAACATACAAAAAGCTTCTCCTTGATTTCAGGAACCATCATGCAAAATTTGATTATGATATGTTAATAAGTATCCAAGGCATAACAAACAGACAAGCAACTTTCCAAAATATATAGCGGATGTGAGCATGTATGTGTATGCCAACCAAGATAACCACACCTCCACCACACCTCCTTGTGGGTAGAAGGTGCTACACTTGTTTAAAGTGAGAATACATAGAATTTGCTTTTTAACTAATTCCAAGCAATCAATCACAGTTAACATTATTTCTTCCTATACATCCATGTTCCTTCTCATTGCATGTCAGTCTCTCCTGTAATACATATTGGAATTACTTCCAGAGTGAAGAAAAGTAAGTCCAATCTGCAGTAATCATGCTCTTTTGAAATATAGGAACTTATTCTATCATATCAGGTGACAAAGGCAGACATCAATGATAGAATTGTGCATGAAAAATTAAATATAAATTAAAAGACTATGCCTTTTTTGTATATTGTTTCACGTTCATCTTGAGTAATAACAAAGTATTAATTTATTGCATTATCAAGCTATCTGCTAAATATTCAAATGTGTATTGATATAGATAATTACCAATATATATATATTCTTAAAACTATATTTTTATTCTATTTAGAAGTTAGATTTCAGTCTTTATCTCTGTAGGGAGCTGATCCAAGGTAGTTTTATGTAAATGACTTAATTAATTGGTACCCTTCAGTTGAAACGGCAACTCACAAAGACTGTAATCCTTTTCGAGTGGCATAAGCTGTTTTAAAAAGACAAAAAACAATGCCTTACTCAGGCACCTTGTCACACAATTAAAAGTTATTTGACAGAAGTAACAGTAATAATGAACAGTGTCTTCCAAATTATTTTTTTCAAGGTAATTAAAATAGCATCAACTCTGAGCTTGTTTAGTAGTTGCAATAAAATCAATATATTTTGAGATTCGGTTATGTAAAAAAGGGACGCGGGTGGCGCTGTGGTCTAAACCACTGGGCCTCTTGGGTTGGCTGATCAGTAGGTTGGCAGTTTGAATTCCAGCGATGGGGTGAGCTCCTGTTGCTCTGTCGCAGCTCCTGCTTACCTAGCAGTTCGAAAGCACACCAGTGCAAGTAGATAAATAGGTACCGCTGTAGCGGGAAGGTAAATGGCATTTCCATGTACTCTGGTTTCCGTCACGGTGTTCCGTTGCTCCAGAAGCAGTTTAGTCATGCTGGTCAAATGACCTGGAAAGCTATCTGTGGACAAACGCCGGCTCCCTTGGCCTGAAAGTGAGATGAGCACCACAACCCCATAGTTGCCTTTGACTAGACTTAACTGTCCAGGAGTCCTTTACCTTTTACCTTTACCTTTATGTAACTATACTGAACTTTATGATAACTCATGCAGTATGTTGAAGAAAAAAACACTCATCAAGAAACCCTCCCTTAATTTGGAAAATCTAAGTACCTACTAGGGACGCGGGTGGCACTGTGGGTAAAACCTCAGCGCCTAGGACTTGCCGATCGCATGGTCGGCGGTTCGAATCCCCGCGGCGGGGTGCGCTCCCGTCGTTCGGTCCCAGCGCCTGCCAACCTAGCAGTTCGAAAGCACCTCCTGGTGCAAGTAGATAAATAGGGACCGCTTACCAGCGGGAAGGTAAACGGTGTTCCGTGTGCTGCGCTGGCTCGCCAGATGCAGCTTGTCACGCTGGCCACATGACCCGGAAGTGTCTGCGGACAGCGCTGGCTCCCGGCCTCTAGAGTGAGATGAGCGCACAACCCTAGAGTCTGGCAAGACTGGCCCGTACGGGCAGGGATACCTTTACCTTTACCTTTAAGTACCTACTGGTCCATTGCCGATCTCCCCTTCTTGGGCAAGGTTCTGGAGCAGCTGGTCGTGGATGAGATCTAGGCACTCTCGGGGGAAACTGATTAATTATATTTTCTAGATCCATTTCACTTGGGGTTTAAGCCCGGTTTTGGCACAGAAACTGCTTTGGTTGCCCTATGTTGGGAGAAACACAGAGGAAATGTGTCCCAATTAATTCTCCTCAGCATCTCAGCAGCTTTCAGGACCATCAACCATGGTGTCATTCTGGAAAGGCTGGCCAAGTTAGGGATGGATGGACATTTCCAGAGACTGATGGTTGGGGAGTGTTCTTCAGCCCTGTGCATCCTTCAGTGTGGGGTTCCTCAGGGTTCGATTTTATCTCCTTTGCTGTCACTTGAAGCTCACATGGCTTCCGTGGTGCAGAGTGCCTTTGATCAGCTTCAGCTGGTGGCCCCACTGCATAACTATCTGGGCAGGGATATCCTAATTTCTGTTGTCTCTGCTATAGTAACCTCTAGGTTAGATTACTGCAGTGCATTATACATAGAGCTGCCTCTGAAGATGGTTCAGAGACTTCAGCTGATGCAGAATTTAGTGACCAGGTTGCTCGCTGGGACAAGGCGGTTTGAGCATATTACACCAATCCTGGCCCAATTTTATTGGCTGACAATTAGTTTCCAGGCACAATTCAAAGTGTTGGTTTTGACTTATAAAGCTTTAAACAGCTCAGGACTGCAATACCTCAAGAATCGTTTCTCCCTATATGAACCAACCTGAACTCTGAAATCATCATCTGAGGCCCTTCTTCGTGTGCCTCCTCTATAAGAATTCTGAAGGTTGTCAACACAAGAACTGGCCTTTTCTGTGGTGGCTCCTCATTTGTGGAATGCTCTCCCCAGGGAGGTTCATCTGGTGTCTTCACTACATATATTTAAGTGTCAGGCAAAAACCTTCCTCTTCAACCAGGCCTTTGGCTGATTAACATTCTATGTCCTTCTAAATGTCTGTCAGAGGGAGTTACTGGTTTGTTTTTTATCTTGTTTTTATTATGTATTTTGTGTTCTCATCAGTGGCATAGCGTGGGGGGTGCAGGGGGGGGGCCGGCCGCACCGGGCGCAACATCTGGGGTTAGGGCAAATCCACGGGTTAGGGGGCGCAAATCCATGGATTAGGGGGCGCAAATTATTTGCCTTGCTAACAACCCACGCGACGCCACTGGTTCTCATTTTGTATTTTTATCTTGTAAACCATCCTGTGAGCTTTGGAAGAAGGGGTGGGGTGTATGACCAACTTATTAAATTTGTAATAGTTAGAAAACAATCAACAGATTAGCCACATTGCTTAAGTGCTGTTGATGTAACCCCTAGTTAATGTAGATTTGAGATATTGCACTGATTCACATATTTATGGTCAGCACTTGTTAACACTCAACCACACTCAGTTCAAGAAGAAAGTATTTTTTGAACTGACATTAGAAGAGATGCAACTTCTGGCAATTAATCTGCAATATATGAGTCACTATGAAAATCACCACAACGTTCTTTGTTCCATGAGTAATGAACATGCATATTGATCTGGCTCTTTGTGTAAGTAAATAGATTTGGAAAAAATATTACCTCACAATGCTAAAATTTGTTTCTGAATTAAACCCTTGGTCTGTGGAGTGTTTGCGTGTACAGTTCAGGAGGCTGCATAAGCAAAGTAAGAAATCATCAGCATTTAGGAAGATCTCTGTACAAAAGTATCTAGTAAAACTAATATATGATGCAAAATTGTGGCTTAACTGGTGACAGAACTGAGGAACCCTCCAGCTGTTGTTAGATTCCAGTTCAATCTACCTTAGCCAGCATGGCCAGTGGTCATGGAGGATGGGAGTTCAGTTTGGAAATCTAGTTCAATTTCAGCTTCATCCTCAGAAGGCAGAGGGTGTGTTTGGGCAAGTGCGTATGAAGTGAATCTGCAGATATCCTGACTCTTGAGGGTCAACTGAGAAAAGTGGAGTTAATTGGTGTAAAAGGAAAGCAATGTGATAGAATATCCTGATTGGCCTCTGCTCAAGATATATATTTTGGTGCTACTTTCCAAAATAATTACTAGTTCTCTCCAAACTTTTTGTAGCAAAGCTTTCTAAGAAAGTTGTTACGCTGCAGCTTCAGGTACACTTGGATAGCGCTATAATTTAGGATCCCTAGTACATTGGTTTTAGCCCTGGTTACAACTGTCCGTTTAATTCCGTTTCAATTTTTTCTCTTAGAAAACAAAAGGATCACTTGCAATTTATAGTTCTGGCAGATCCTCTGGAAGCATTGTGGGATTATGGTATCTGTTGGACTTTGTGGGCATTGTTGAAACTGGGTTAATTTTTTCTTCCTGACTAGGAAGTAAGTCCTAGAGCGTAGTGATGGATAATTGTCCATGTTTTTTCTCAGGATGTTCGTGTTTGATGGAGGGTAGTATGAATGCTCTGGCTGTTTGACGTTTGACCAGCAATGACCATAGTTATATACACATTATGAAGTTATCTGAAATGCACACAAAAGAGAGTATATTCTGTAAAGAGTAGGGATGGTAGAGGAAGATGCTCAATACATTGATACAGTATTGTGAAAACAGTGCCAGGGGAAAACAGTAAATCAGCAAACTAATGCATCATAACATCTTGCATAGGAAGTTTGTCTTTCATGCATCTGAGAGTGCTCCTGTGTATAAGAGTTACAAGATCAGATCTATAAATATTGAACTAAAAAATGCATCCAGGGTATTTTCATAAAAAGTTAATATGGATCACCAGGGAGGTGGAGTATAGGGGTTAAACCACTGAGGGAATGGAGAGTATGAGTCATTTTGTTCAGACTGAAAAAGATCTTTTAGTACAAATCACAATATAAAATTTTAAGGGCTTGATCCTGCCTTGGGGTGTGCTGGTACATATTGTTACATATCTCATAAAATCAGCTACTGTTACAAGTCATGTGACATTGTTCACCCTCTTAGCTCAGAACTGTTCTGTTTTTCTTTTATAGTCTGGATGTGTGTTTTTTTTATAAATAAATAAAAAACTATAAATGCTGTACCACTTGGCTCTTTTCAGAATATTGAACAGATGCAGCAAAATTTTCCTACATTACTTTCCCATTTATTTATTTTTAAAAAAGCAGTTGATGTGTGGTATCCTTCGATAAAGACTTCTTTAGAGAGCTACTCAATGAATGAAGCCAAACAGAATGTGCCATTGTTGCTGTTGCAGGTTTTGAGTTTATTTGTACATTATGTGTACTGTAGGCTACATAATAATGAAAAGCTATATGCTCTGGTCTGCTGGTTCACTACACAGTCTGTGTGATTACAGATTGTTTGAATAACAGTGGCCTATTGAAAATCCACCCAGATGTGCGTGTTGCTAACTGTGGGAATACCCACAAAGAAGGATTATCTCTTTTGTTGCCATTTCCAAGCCCTTTTAAAAAGTGGGAAAGTGAAAGCCATTGAGGCAACCAATGCCGAGGAGGTGGGTGTGCTGGAATTGAAGAGTTTTCATAATGAACTCCCAGCAATCTTATAACCCTGCAAGATTTCACTTCTAAAGCCTAAATAGGCACAGTTTACGGCAGAGCAGGAAAGCCCAAAGGGGCCAGATTGCTATACCATTTCACAAACTCATGAATACCTTATCCCAAACTTGACTTTGCTGAGCGTTTGCAAAACACCAAGCAAAACTTAGTATCCAAAAAGCTAGCACCAATTTAGTATTACATATTGGAATATCTTTTAGCATCACTATAAAAAGAGACGGGGAAGAAATTTTGTTTAGTTTGCATTTGATCAATTTGATAATTTCACAAAAGTAGGTTCAAAAAGATCCAATAAAATAGTGATACCTTCCCCACACACACACACACACACAAAAAGAGAGCATGATACAGGCATAGGGATATTCTTGCTGTTATCACTAAGTACTAGCATAAAGGCATGAAGTACAATATCTCTAGCAAAACTATCACAGTTGATAAGCCCTCCATAGCAGGCATAATGCTCAGTAGCCTAAGAACGTTCACTACTAGCTTTCTGCAGCAAAACTTTTATTTTCCCATTGAACTCTGGCATAGTGTGGATACAAATAAATACCACTGTTCAATTAGATGGGTTTTGTTTTGATGGTTCATTTTATTTTAAAGTGCATTGACTACCTTTCAAATAAAGAGTTCACAATAAACAACAAAAACAGCTTGTTGTTGTTGTTGTTGTTTAGTCGTTTAGTCGTGTCCGACTCTTCGTGACCCCATGGACCAGAGAACGCCAGGCACCTCTGTCCTCCACTGCCTCCCGCAGTTTGTTCAAACTCATGCTGGTAACCTCGAAAACACTATCCAACCATCTCGTCCTCTGTCGCCCCCTTCTCCTTGTGCCCTCCATCTTTCCCAACATCAGGGTCTTCTCCAGGGAGTCTTCTCTTCTCATGAGGTGGCCAAAGTATTGGAGCCTGAGCTTCACAATCTGTCCTTCCAGTGAGCACTCAGGGCTGATTTCCTTCAGAATGGAGAGGTTTGATCTTCTTGCAGTCCATGGGACTCTCAAGAGTCTCCTCCAGCACCATAATTCAAAAGCATCAATTCTTCGGCAATCAGCCTTCTTTATGGTCCAGCTCTCACTTCCATACATCACTACTGGGAAAACCATAGCTTTAACTATACGAACCTTTGTTGGCAAGGTGATGTCTCTACTTCTCAAGATGCTATCTAGGCCTGTCATTGCCCTTCTCCCAAGAAGCAGGCGTCTTTTAATTTCATGGCTGCTGTCACCATCTGCAGTGATCATGGAGCCCAAGAAAGTAAAATCTCTCACTTCCTCCATTTCTTCCCCTTCTATTTGCCAGGAGGTGATGGGACCAGTGGCCATGATCTTCGTTTTTTTGATGTTGAGCTTCAGACCATATTTTGCGCTCTCCTCTTTCACCCTCATTAAAAGGTTCTTTAATTCCTCCTCACTTTCTGCCATCAAGGTTGTGTCATCTGCATATCTGAGGTTGTTGATATTTCTTCCGGCAATCTTAATTCTGGCTTCAGATTCATCCAGCCCAGCCTTTCGCATGATGAATTCTGCATATAAGTTGAATAAGCAGGGAGACAATATACAGCCTTGCCGCACTCCTTTCCCAATTTTGAACCAATCAGTTGTTCCATATCCAGTTCTAACTGTAGCTTCTTGTCCCGCATAGAGATTTCTCAAAAACAAAAAACAAAAACAAAAACAGCTATAACTGCTAATACTAAATTCTGCCGCCTTCGATTAAAACAATCCAAACCCGCTAAACCAAGTAAATAAATAATAAAAAAAGTTCATACTTGATGTCTAAAAATGGGTAAAGAGTTCAGATAGACCTTTTTATTGAAGGGTTCCAAAGTGCCAAAACAGAGAATGCTTGGAAAAGTCTTACCCCTTGTTGGTGTGGATTTGGATAATAGTGCTGTCTTTTCTACATGGGCCCGTTTTCTAACTGAATCAGCAATATAGCATACTCGTAATTCACTTGTGGAGCAGTTTGTGGTGCAGTAGTCCAACTAATTTTCAACAAAGACTGGATGGAAACTAGGTTCAGAACGCTACAATCCCAGCCAGGAACCCATCTTTTAGCCTAGTTTTTCTCAAATGTATGTTGTGAGGGGAGAACCACATACACTGTCTTGAGCTCCCCAAAGAGATGGTGGTATATAAATGTAATCAATAATGACTATAAAGGTAAAGGTTAAAGGGACCCCTGACCATTAGGTCCAGTCGTGACCGACTCTGGGGTTGCGGAGCTCATCTCGCTTTATTGGCCGAGGGAGCCGGCGTACAGCTTCCAGGTCATGTGGCCAGCATGACTAAGCCGCTTCTGGTGAACCAGAGCAGTGCACGGAAACGCCGTTTACCTTCCCGCTGGAGCGGTACCTATTTATCTACTTGCACTTTGACGTGCTTTCGAACTGCTAGGTGGGCAGGAACAGGGACCGAGCAATGGGAGCTCACCCCATCATGGGGATTCAAACCGCTGACCTTCTGATTGGCAAGTACTAGGCTCTGTGGTTTAACCCACAGCGCCACCCATGTCCCTAATAATGACTATAATTTAGGATATTTATATTTTACCATTTTGGTATATACAGGTTAATCTCAGATGGAGATCAGAGTTATGAGTGACTTGTAAAGCTTAGATTTGTCCTTAAGAAGCCCGGTGCTTGGTCAAAAGATAGAGTTTATAAACAATGGTCTGCAAATTGTTTCTTGCAGTTTTAGGATGGTGTATGTCTGCTCCCCAAATACATGCTTTTGTGACATGATTTTGAAGAATATGTTTCTTGATAACAGTGAAGTGTAAGATAGCTTTCACATACTGTTTCTTAAGAGTGGTGTGATTTATTTTCTCTTATTTTTATCAGCAAAGTGACCATTAATTGCCCAGTTTGGTTAACTCATCTATATAGTTCAGATACAATGTACATGTCTTTTCTACATATGGAAAAAAGATAGGTGGTGGCTACTAATTTCCTATAGAGAGAGCTATCTGTTCTGACCAGTTTTTTCAAAATACAGAGTACTGTACTATGGCAATATCTGAAGTTGAAAGAGCTAGTTACATATTTTATTTTGCTTTATTTTTATTTATTTTTCTTGCTTAATTATATTGTGTAATACCTTTATTTTATCCAGGAGCTACCTGTTCTTTATTAGAAAATGCTTGTAGAGAGGTGAAGTAAATACTAGATAAATTGAGCTAAAACTGGCAACTGCAGTTTTAATGGTATTCAGATTTAGCTTTAACTCTACTGTGAACAATTTAATTTAAGGAAGGAAAATGTTGAATTTTCTCTTGAGTGATTAATAGTTAAGTGAGGCAAAATACAGGAACTGTGAGCTTAACCTTCAAGGTAAAGGCTAACATCTATGTTAAAGGTGATTACACAATTTCCTTCAAATAAACTGACAAGCAACATACACATTTTCTGTGACTTCTGCCCTCTTAAATGCGTACTTGCAAATTATTTGCCTGTTTACCTAACAGAAGTTTGACTTAAACGTAGCATGTGTTATGGTCCAAATAGCCAAATGGTGGTTTGGGAATTTATGAAGTAAAAGCCTGATCAAATTTCTGATCTACCAGACGATCAAAAATCATAAAATATTCCACATGCTAATCCAACCTTTTTATAAATCCACCTTCCCAGAATTTATTGTAGTCCTACGAGGAAAAGCTAAGAGCACTTTTCTTTGCTATTAGTGCACACAAACCATGGAGCAAATGTTGTTTCTTTCTCAGCTTGAGGATGCCAAAGAGGTGTGAAAGAAGACATTAAAGCTTCTCCGCATAAAGTATTCATAGATGTTTGTAAGGAAATTTGAACAGCTTCTAATAGCCCCAGGTAGTTAGATTTGGGTCCTCTTACAATTCTTTTCTTTATCAGCTTTCAAAGTATACAACAGTATGTAATGGCTGACATTCCTTTATTTGGAAAACAAGAGGTGTCTTGCTGGGTAAACAATGAGCCTTTACATTCAACTTAATCAATTTGGCCTTGTGATACACATTCAAGAGTAGAGGAAAAAAGCTTTCCTCTAACCTGAGATGGGGTATTTTTATCCCCTGTTGAGATCTACTACTTTTTAAAAACAGGTATGTGAGGAATAGACCACAGAAACAAATTCTAGACATGCTGCACAAACAGGCAGTGTAAACTATTTTTCTATTTAAAAAAAAATCCCTTACAACTACAAGTAAAAAATGGCCACAGATTTCCTGCAGGCATCACATTTCATAAATATGGGCACACCACAAGGGTGAGGAAACGTTGTGCAGGAGAATATCCCTTCTTCCAAACTAGTCAATAACAAAATTCAGGGCTCTAGATCCAACATGAACTGGTGTCAGTTTCAGACAAAACACTTGCTAGATCTTTCTCTCAAAGGAGCCATACTCATCCTTGCTGGTTCATCAAGTAAACACACAAAGGATTGCAAGAGAATGTGGCATTTGTTTGCATAGTGATTAAAATATGGCTGACTGATGAAAGGAAATAATTCAAGCCTAAAGATTTGTGGGAAGGATGGGCTCACATAAAGTCCCACCTTGCCTTTGTCAAAGCTGTTAGTTGCACTGGGAACCACATCTGACTTTCTACTCTGTAAAGTTCAATATATTGTAATATTGACAAAGGAGAATCTGGTAAAGTGCACAGTGCTTTTTTGTTATGACTTCTACCTATCTTTTCCATGGTATTTCATGGTATCTTCAGTGTTTTCTGTGAAAACCTTGACATACATACCCTAGTTTTATTCCACCCATCCAAGTTATTCAGAGTTATGTAAAGAAGTACAACCTCGCTGTTCCCACACCACAACATTGTGAGATTAGTTTCTTGTGTTGATCTTATACTCAGGGTTTCTTTCTACATCTGTTAACTTGGAAAAAGTACTTTACTAGTCTTGAGTTATCAAGCAAATCTGACATTACTCTTTTTCAAGTTGCCCTAACTCCTTTAGTAGCCAGTGTGGTATCCACCATATGTTGTTGGACAACAACTCCCATTGTCCCTGGCCTTTGGCCATGCTGTGTGGGGCTGCTGATACTTGTAGCCCAACAACATCTGGACGGTGCCACATTAGCTAAGTCCCACTCGGAAAGAATTTACAGTGGTACCTCAGGTTACAGATGCTTCAGTTTATAGACGCTTCAGGTTACAGACTCCGCTAACCCAGAAATAGTACCTTGGGTTAAGAACTTTGCTTCAGGATGAGAACAGAAATTGCGCAGCGGCGGTGTGGCGGTAGCAGGAGGCCCTATTAGCTAAAGTGGTACCTCAGGTTAAGAACAGTTTCAGGTTAAGAACAAATTAAGTTCTTAACCCGAGGTACCCCTGTATTTGTTTAGTGTGTTCTGCCTGGGGGTTGTGAGCAAAGTAGTCATTGTGGCTACCATGAACTTTGCTATTCAGGTCATTCCACTCTGCGTCAGCTCTGAGGAGCATCTACCAATGAGCCAAAATTACTGTTGCTAAGTGTTCCAAGATCAAAGGTGAGTGATTTTATTTTTCAGTGAACCTTAGCTTGAACAAAACATTTCTGTAAAGAATGCAATTTAAATGCTGCCTATTGCCTCCAGAAGTGAAGCAGCTGAACAGAGATTATTGTGTGATACAACACTCAGTATAGTAGGATGATTTGTCCTTTCTTTATTGCGAAGCATGACACTGGAATCTTCCGTTGTTTGTATGTACCTGTGAATAACTATCTTCAGCCGAATAAATGGGTTTGCTAAAATGACTAGTGAAGTGCCCAGCAAATCCCATTTTTTCCAGCCGAGAGGCAGGACAATGAAAATGGCAGAAAGAAAAATAGAAAAAGAGGTTTTGGTATTAACAAGTGCAAGCTGATATGCTGGACTGGTATCAGAGATGTTTGAGCCCTAAGTGCATTTATCAGGTCAGATTTAATTGTGCTATCTGGAGAGGTAGGGTAGGTATAGTGGGAGAGAAACCTTATTTACCTTCCTTTTCCAAGAAGAAAATAGCTACTGAATAGCCTCTCGTATTCTGAGAGCTTAATTTCGAGTGAGTACATTTTCTAATACAGCTGAGTAGAACCAATAAGCTGTCTTGTACAACCACATTTGTACAGAGTTGTGCAGAGGTTACTAAGTTGGTGAACTGGTCTTGTACACCAAGGCAGATTCTTATTGTGCACCCTTAATACCTGCACCATGCAGAATGTGGAAACAGGAATAACTGAATGTTCACTTTATACTGCAGCACAATTCGTTTTGGTTTGGGTTTTTTAAAGTATATGATGAGCAAAAAAGGGAGGAATGCAGCACACTCATTCAAAAAAAAAAACCCAAAACCACGAACTTGCACTTTGACAATATCCTAAAGGGTTAGTGAAATACACAGTTAAGTGGTGTGGAAGACAGAGGCCTGGGGAAATAGAGTGTTCTTTTAGAAAGGAGATCCTGGGTGTTGAGGTGAGGCAGAAGGGCACACTGAAACTGATAATAATGTCCTTTTAAGCCAAGCTCAAATACCTCCTGTGGGGAAGACTGTAAGGAAGTCACTGGGGCATACTGCTTCCCCAGATGGCACCAAGGTTTCCACCTTAAAACTGTGATACATGTTCAAACTGGATCTCAAAGCTCCTACTTTCTGAGGATGGCGATGAAGATAGGAAAGGTTCCAAGGGGTGTGCTGTGAGCCAGTATGTTCTCTATCACTCTGATCACGATCAGATGAGCAGTTGTTTGGAGACTTAGAGGCAGCTTGGCTGGGAGTGGAAGTCAGTGGAATATGCTTCAGTGTATGTGGAAGTTTTCCATGCTGCTAGAATTGCCTGCAGATGCCCTACCCCGTGTGGAATGCTTCTATCATAAAGGCTGTTGCCCTCCTCTGGGGGGCTGAGAGGCAAAGCCTCACTTGGAGGACGAGGACTGAGACCATGAAGGGAACTGAGCTTGAGACTAGGCTGGCCTGTTCCACTTCCAGTTTTGGCATGAAAATGCTGTTTGTATGGCTGAAGGAAAGAAGAGAAGTCCCTCCTGTATTGACTTTGGGATGCTTGACATTCCTTTTGTGGTCAGAAGGCTTTCTTTTCCTTCTTGTTTTTGATAAGAATATGTTTCAGAGCCTTCTTCACAAACAGGCATAAGTCCCTGAAATGTACCGAAGCTAGGTTGAAATGTGAAGCTGTCTGTATTTCAGTGCCACTGTGTTAGCTGCCCCTTCATTCAACCAAACAACAAAAGTAGCCAAAGGGGAGCATATGGGCAGAAGGATAGAACAAGCATTCCTCATAACTTTGGCCACAAACAACTTCATTCTTCTGTGAGAAGCCAAAGTAGAAGTGTGGACCTTTCCAGAAACAAACTTTAAGCTTTTCAGGGCTAGTGCAGCCTAAATGCTAAAATATTGATTGGCAAGGACCAAATCGGGAAATTCCCCTTCCCCCTTCAGTCAGATTATTATCATGGAATTAAACGAACAGGTTGTAAGAAAGTGTGTAGGCTATTAAGGCTGCAGTCTATCTACTTATCAGAAAGTAAGCCTTACTGAACTCAGTGGATCTTATGTCCGAGTAGAGCTGCATAGTATTTTACTTTTAGTTGGTTAAATTAGGATTTGCATGGGGCAGCCAGAAATTCTGTTTTGTCAAGTCTAATTTTATTCAGGTGGTTGAGCTGCGTAACTTGGTAAAAAGTAAATACTGTACATAGCATGGTAATGACAGTATAGTGAGTATAAACTAAGCTGTGGAGAAAGAACCCCTTTGTTTTGTAAAGACTAGCACATCAGATTGTGCTTTTATACAGGCTATTAAAGAAAAACATATCCCTTTATAATTTTTCCCTGAAGTAGTATGTTTCTACTATCTCTTTTTGAATCTCCTGATGTTTTTACTTTAAGATATATATAATCAGGCAATAAAAGATGAATATCTGTACCTGTGAGGAAAAGAAGCATAATACTTTGACATCTGGAACATGTGTGTCTAATGCAAAGCTGCTTGCCTGTCCCTGTTTTCATCTTTCTGTGGGACAGTAGCAAAACACAGCTACAGTTACTTCACTGAATAAGGGCCTTGGGAAAAAAATATGTTCTGGTGAACACACAAAGCACATCTTTGTTTCCTAAAATGGTGTTTCTAGACAGTATATCTGATTTCCATAACTCCACACCAGCTCTGTGCCAACCACAGCAGCTACATGTAACCCTGTTTAATTCCTCACTTTTTCTTTTCAATTTGGATAGTGGACACAAGAAGAGCTTTGCCTGCTGTGCTATCCTGGTGCAGCACACTAAGGAGTCTACTGATTCTGCTGTTAAGTAAGGGGGGTGCAGCTTTACAGATGCCTTACTAGATCCTGACTTTAGTTTGGCTTGCTCAGTCTGTTAGCTTATCCAAATATTTAAGGCCACGTGCAAAAATCCATCCTCCCCTACTCTATATATCTATTGCAGAACCCTGGAAATACTATGCTATGTATCTGGATCTCCTGAATGTTCAGTTCTCCTGCTTTCAGCCTAATGGCAGAGAGTGGGAGTTTCCTACACACATCTTTTTGCAATGCCAAAGCTACCTTTTTGTAGATGGATGTAAATATGCAGCCCTTGCATATGCAGCCAAGAGTTTGCTGGACAGAGACAAAAGTTTCCAACCATTCAATCTGCAGTAGATGCATGTCAGCTAGCTGCACTAATGTATTTATTTATTATGATGCTGGTGATTACATTTGCATCCCACCATTTTTTACAATAGCTCAAGGTGATGTACATGGATCCCCGTGATCCACTTTATCATCACAACAGCCATGTGATGTGGGTTAGACTGAGAGACAGTAACTGGCCCAAGGTCACCCAGTAACATCTGGTTCCTCAAGTCCCAGTGCAACACCCTTAACCACAACAGCAATGATAGTGGTCACATGGAACTCTTGGCCTGAACAACAGTTCACATGCTTGCATCAGCCACCCAGCATGGTACACATGAGAGTATTCTTACTCTTCTTTAATATTTCCTATCAAAACAGTAGTTCCAGACAGTAAATACTATAGCTGCTTGTGCACCTGGTGCCAATTTGTTATATATCTGGCTATCCCTTATCATTATTAATTTTAAACTACAGTCTCACCTACTTGGTTGTCTAAAATGAGAAGAAGAGGAATAAGTGGAAACATATATAGTGGACACATTCCAAACAGCAAAAGCCACATACTCATTTAAATTCTACCATTTTGTCAAAGCTTCCCCAACATAATTCTCTATTGTTCCTATTATCACTTGCCTAATGCAAGACAAAGTGTTGGGAAATTCCTGTCTGGCACTTACAAGGTGTTTTTAAAAAGAGAAAAGCAAAAGTCAAGAGGATGCAGAGAGCAGAAGGAAACCACAAAGGGGGAGAAGTATTTAAGAGAAACTTGAGAAAGTTGCAGAGATAGGGTGGGCAGGCAAAAGGGATTACTGCTAGCTCTGGAAAAAGAAGAAAACAAGTTTCAGAACAAAAGCAGTCAGCTGTGTACCATCTCACGTTCTAAACTCAAATTAGCAGGTTAGAGGAATGACTCTCATAGAACTTACAACTGTCAAAAGTGATTTATTCCACTGGGATGAGAAAAGTAAATGGAATTTTGTTCCCATCCAGGACATATTGCAATGCTGTATCTCCACTGCTCTAATGTAATGAATGCCAAATTCAGGTGAAAGCATTGCCTTGGACTTAATAATATTATTTGATATGAAACATTCTGCATTAGATAATTGGAACTAATCCTAAAACTTCAGGAATCAATTGCCTATTTTTAGGATTGCAACTGACATTAATTACTCATAATGCAATATGCAAAGCAGGCAGTTTGCACTGTTCTCGGTATAATGTTTATAAAGTTTAATAACTGATTTGCAAAAGGCAAAGAGACAAAAAAGTTATGTCAATCAATGAAGAATGAACTGAAGATAGAAGGGATTGCTGCATGAGAAACAGTAACCCCCACCCTCCCCCAGATTACTGAAAACCTTTCCTTTGGTTTGTCTGCCTTCAGAAGCTATACCATTCACATACTTCCCAACTGTTCTACAAAGCCACATAGATTAGCAATTTGCTTCTTAAAGCCAATTATATGTGGACTTTTCAGCTTAATTAGACAAGCCTTTCCACATTTTACACCTGAATATATGAAGTACACATAGCTCTTTCTAAGAGGATATCAAGGCTTGATCTGAATTCAGGGATTTTCCTCTGAATGGCCAAGTCCTGTACCACCAAATCCTATACCAAAGATGAACCTCTTCTCCTCATCTAACTCAGCAGAAGAAAATGATGTGCTGCCCTGTCATTTGTTAATAACACTATTTTTCTGCCATACAATTAGAAAATACATTATGGCCTGCCTGCTGGCTGTTTAGCCTTATTACATTTCCACATTTTTTCATATTTCAAGCAAGCTGACCAGATAACATTAATGAATAGGTTGTAGATGGGGGCATTTGTTGAGGGAAATAATAAACATACTTATATATTAACAAGTTAATTCAGTCTGGAGCCAAACAGGTAATTTTCTTAGTAGCATTTTTTCCCCTTCTTTTTTCTCATTCAGCTAAGACAGGTTAAACTAGGAGTGCAGTCACCCTGTCTACAGAGCTTGACTTGGCTTGCATACCAGGGGCGAATTTTCCTCAGACAGACAGCAAGATGATCTGATTGGCTTCATTCCAGAGCATGCTCACAAAGCCTCCTTTGATGAAGGGATCCTTGGTAACCACTGTACCAAAAGCTGCCTACCACCCCCTTTTCAAAGATGCCCATTTACAGTAATACAGAAAGGAGGTGGGGGAGATTTACAAGAGAATAATTATGCTGCTCAAGTTAAAGATTGGGAGAGAGAGGGAAGGGGAAGTAAACTGCTGAATGTTGAAGAAGCTGGCTGGCAACAAAGCATGAACATCAGGAATGTACAATTAAGCTCATTAAAGCATCATCATTTTGCTTATCAAAGAAGGTAGAGTGAGACAGTATGCTCAAGCTCAGCAGCTATTAGAGATAAGGAGACATAACTATCTATTTGGCCTCCTCTTTTTTTTTTGCACAGGAGAATGATACACCCAAACTAGCAACAGCACACTTGATTATTTGACTTAACTGCCTTCTGCACCGGAGAACGTGTTAGTGGTAGCTCATTACTGTTTCTATGAAAGGAAAGTGGTAGATAGAACAAACCATGGTCAGTATGGTTTTGCTTTACATCTGCTGATATCCTCCTGCCTTTCTCAAGCTTGCACCTCTTGCAATCTCCCTTATTTGTTCTCACCACAGATGTCTATCAGGCCGAGACTTCTAAAGCTTTCCCAACCTCTGGGCAAGGTGGCATAGGTTGTTAGAGTTTCCTCTTTCCTCTGTGTCTGCATGAATTGTGATCTTCATCGGTATCAGTGATTTAGGAAAGCAACTAGGCTGCCTCAGCTTACTAGAAGTGGGGGGGGGGGGTTGCTTGAGGAATAGTAATACTTGACATAGTAACTTGTGTACTTGAGACATTCAAACTCACCCACATTTACCACTCTCCCTTTCTCTAGCCCAAGGTTTTATCATTCACAACTAGGCAGAAGACAGTTCACATCAGAGTCCTTTTGGCGCTTAATAGCAAGAGGAGAGAAGTAAACAATGCCCTATTGCTAGTTATGGTGGATGGAGTTTTGTATGCATGCAGGCTGCAGACTTTGCAACAGGGGTGAGAAAACCTTTTCAGCCTGAGGGCAGCAGTTTTTCATGGGCACCTTTCAGGGGTCCACTAGCCCGTGATGGGTAGGAGGGACCAGAGGTAGGCCAGGCTATGATTGGCTCAGTGTTTACCAGAGGCAAAGGTGGATAGAGCAAGAGATGCAAATCTTACCATTCACAGTAGACTATAGTCAACTTACGCAAAAGTCAAACATTTCTGACTTCTGTGGGAACTTCCTGACACCACACCCAACTCTGTCTAGGCAAGCAAATGGCATTATCACAATTTGAGGGCACAGTGCTGCCCAGCAAAGGCATTTGAAGAGGGCATGGGGCAGGGCTTCTGAGGGGCATAGCCTGGTGAGAGTCCAAAGGGCCAAATAGAGAGGCCCTGAAGGCTTCATTTAGCCTCATTCTGAGGTTCCCATCACTGCTTTACATAATGTCCATCAAATGTGTGGTTCATCAAATGTGTTTTCTGGGGGTGGGGGATATCTGAACATGACATAAAGTGGTTTTCATGTCATGTTTTCATTTTATAATGAATGATTTTAGAGTGTTGTTTGTGCTGTACATTTGTACTGTTTTATTGTTGTTAGCTGCCCTGAGCCCGGCTTCGGCTGGGGAGGGCGGGATATAAATAAAATTTATTATTATTATTGGAATTTCCAAGATTCTACACTCCATGTTAGCCTCCATGTCTACATAAATCCTAGGGTATGTATTTATACCTTTATAGCAGAGTTGTTAACTTCTGCCTTTTGCATGGCTGCAATGTAGTCAACTGTGCAAAATAAGAGTCAAACCTACTTTTTTTCCTCTGGCCCCACCCACCAGTGGCAAGGGGCCCGCAGAAGGTTACCCATGGGAAAACGTGGTCCTAATCTGAAAAAGGTTTCTCACCCCTGCCTTATAGTTATAGAATGCATTTTTACCTTCAGAAGTTTCTAGAATTAATTAGCAATGGCTCTTAGTTTCTCCCCTTTGTTTTACTCCGTTGTCAATATTTGCCTATTGGTGTCTGGTTGCGTACTTGTTTGTTTTTGAATAATTTTTGCTTTAGTACATACTCAATTATTCCTTCTCTACATTTAATTAATAATGCATTTTCTCTCTTTCTTGTTAAAAAATTAATTTTAAGTTGCAATTCAAAGAAAGGAAAGGAAGATTGGATGAAATATCAGTAAGGAGTGCTTGTTGCGGAGCCATTAGCAAAGCATACAGGCTGTTACAGCAAGACTGTAAATCAGCTAGTGTGTGAACCTGATTTAAAAAGTATATCCACTGTCAGAAGCTTTTTTCACTAAAATTCTTATTTTGATTACATATATCTTACAAATATTGTGCTGAGTGTGAGCACAACCCATGTAGGCAAACATGCATATTACTAGATCAGGTGGGCAACCTGTGACCTGTTGTGGCCTGGGCATTCCCAGGCAGGCAGCAGGAAGAAATGTTTTATTAAACCGGACATCATATGTGGCTGGTAGACAGCATTCAGCTTGGCATGTTGCAGATTGTGCAGGCCTGAAGTAAAGGATGTGTTTCTTGCTCTCCTTATCATGGGTATCCACCTGTATTGTAGGTTTCTTTTGATCAAGGATAGATAATGTAGTGCCTCCCTTGTTTGTTTGTTTGTTTGTTTGTTTGTTTGTTTGTTTGTTTGTTTGTTTGTTTGTTTGAAATTATCTACTACCCTATACCCAGAGGTCTCAGGGCAGTTTAAGTTTAAATGCTCTTCCTGGAAAAAAAACCTCTTCTCAAAGCTGTTTATGAAGAAACATACACCCAAATTAAAAGCAAAAAATGTAACATAATATGATAAGCAGCAGAAACAACCATTTCATTTCAGAACACAACTAAAAAGCACAAAACTCACAACATAATCTAACCCTACAAAACACGGCACTGTTTCTACAAAACATTTTAGTCACTGTTAAAAGATGGGACTTTTAATGCCTGTTTAAAAGGCCTGAAGGATACTACTTACCTAGTTGTGTTCCACAATAGTGGATCCACAACCAAGAAGGCCCTATTCTTGCTTGACCAGTGGTCAGGGGTGGTGGGTCTTGTAACCCAACAAAAGCTGTTGTTTACCACTGCTCTAAGTTGTAGCTAAGCAGTGATGTTGTAGAAGAAATCAGCTCCAGTCCAGGATAAACAGCATTGTACCTCATTTTATGAATGAGACATATGGCAGTCCAGAGGAGTTACAGATTAGCAGCAAATTAGAGAAAGGTGAGAGTATGTAGGGCTTGGGGGGGGGGGGAGAGAAAGAAGGGAGTCCACTTGGTGCCAAATTAGAAACACTTAAACTGGGATGTGAGGAAGGGTGTGTCAAACTACTGATATTTCTGAGTAGTTGCATACGTGTAGTATCAGCCAACCTTTGAGGCTTTCTTGCCACAACTCATCTTTAGATATTGCTTTCCTCAAAAATCCCATAATACCCATCTAAAGCTCTCAAGCTTTATTTAACTCACATTGTTCTAGAAACGTTCACAGTGAATACAGCAGACTTGTTTAAACGTGTGTTCTCAACACTACAGTGAAAGGTGTGTGTCATAATACAGTGCTATTTTATCCTGATGCCTATATGGTTTGGAGACAATGGTAGCCTTCCTTAACAGCACTCCCTTTCCATCAAACCTTCCTTGTATGTTGCTACAGAAAATCAGTTACATTGTTCATATCTTGGGAAGCATGTTGATGTAGCCAAAATTTGGAGGCCTTGATGTGATCTCTCTCTCTCTCTCTCTCTCTCTCTCTCTCTCTCTCTCTCTCTCTCCCCCCCCCCCACACACACACACTGTGTGTTTGAATAGTTTCTTCTAAACAGTTAATACAAATCTTCTTTTTAATGAAATATTCATTCATGTTGCTGGACTGCCCATGTGAACTGCCCAAGCAACTCTTCAGCCCACATATTCCTCTCCAGCACTTCGTTCTGCACATAGCTTAAGATATGTAAAAAGGGTACTTTCAGAAGATAGATGAAGCCATCCTCATTTTCCTTTTTCATGGTTTAAGATGCAATCTTAATTCACAAATGTTTTGCATTTCACGTTATAAACTGTAGCAATAGCAAGATTCAGAGAGAGAGAGAAGATATTCATATTTTCCAGGCCTTGCAAGTTGGCTGGCTGGTTGAGGCCTCTTTTTTTGGTTCTGAAAATGCTGTATCCTAGTCCAGGACAACAGCAGCTTTAGCATCACACATTTTTACGTTGTTTGCAGAATTGTTGCTCAATGTGGTGCTGGTAACAGGCAGCACATCCAGCTCTGCCTTTTTTATCCTGCCTGAGCAGCACAAACATTGTTATGATTATATTTCGTTATTAGCTAGTTGGTTGACAGAATGCTACGAAAACACATTCTATCTAGTTTTCACTAACATTCCACACTCACAGCACTTCAGTCAATGAAACCTAAAGAACAGCTTAACATTGATATTAAAAAAAAACAAATATATTGTTTGGATTCTGGATGGAACTTTAGTTCAAGTGGTATAACTGAGAAACAGTAGCTTTTGAAAACTGTATATCTAACATGTTTGGATATCTTCATTAAAAAAAAAAAGCTCTGTCTTTTGAATGAAATTTATCAGTGTCCCTTACACTATATTCTTGATACTGTCATGTTTATTTTAGTAAAGGGTTTTCATGTGGCATATACATTGTAGAAAAGGGGGGGGACACTCATTAGATAACACTTAGACTGTTGAGGAAATTAATCAATTTGCAAGTAACATCTAGCTTAATTCTGTCATTTAAAGCAAGCTTTGAGTTTCTCATTCCATATTACCCAAAGACCCGAAGGTAAAGCAATTTCCATTGGAAGAGTCTGATTCATTTGCCCCCATGCTGTGCAACAGAGGTCATTTAAACGCAGTGCTTGAAAGCAGCTGCCTTTTTGTGCCAGTATCTAATTTTCCACATTTGTAATAGATCAAAACATTTAGATTAGGTTGAGCCACTCTATCATGATGAAGGAGGTTTGGAGCAAACTACGTAAAGAGCTGACATAGCGGGAGAATAGATGACTTCTCAAAGAATCCAAAGACTTGTTGATAGGTACCACATCTACCACAACTCTAATCAAGCCAGCAAGGCACATGACTTTTAAATGGAAGTTTGTAAAAATTAATTAGCCGCAGAAATGCTTGATGGAGATTAATGCTTCAGTGAAGTCTCTGAGTAGAATGACCTCACCATTTTTTCCCGCTGCAATGTGACTTTTCCCAATCATAACACATAGGGTAACCACATGAAATGGGTTCTTGCCAATGGATTCAATATATGTGATAGACTTGTTATTCACCAAATATCCACCAAGACCTATTTTTGTGCCTGGGTGAATATATAGTGAAAAGTACTGGCTGCTGCTGTTGTAATATTTTAATGCTGGTGGATACTTCCTTTTTAATAATGGGTTGTTTGTATGCAGTGCTTTAAAAAAAAATGTTTAGAGGTACTCTCATTTTCCTACTCATATTGAAATACTGCCCCTCAATGAGGCCAGAATTAGATTCACAAAATGTTTAGGGGTATGCATACCCCTGAGTACCCCCCGAAAAAAAGCACTGTTTGTCTAGACTTTGGATATGCTGTTTTTTCATGGAACCCACTTTGTGAAGGCTTTTGCTTTTAAACACGACCTAAAATACTTGAATGATAGATAGATAGACATCCTCTTCAAGTGTCCCGATTTTCCCGGGATGGTCCTGGAATTACAGAAGACATCCTGGCACCTGATTTGATCTTGGAATGTCCCGATTTCCCCCACCAATGCCGCTCCCTGCATGCTCCATGGAGAAGGCAGGGGCTGCAGCAATGGCGCAGGGCGGTGAGGATGTCGTAGCAGCCCCATCCTGTGGTGGCAGTAGCAGCAGCAGCCAAAGCAGCAGCCACTCCACATTGGTGGGCTCCTCTCCTTGCTCCTTCGCCAGCCATGAGCTCTTGGGACACCAAGGAGCAGCAGCAGCTGCAGCACGGGCTACACTAGCGGGAAGGTGGAGGGAGGAGGAAGAGGTGACTGGAGGGAGGGGAAAGAGGTGAGTGGCGTCACCTTCTACCAATCAGGCTTCCGTGTCTCTTTATGTCACCATCTTCAGCTACGCAGCATTGACAGCAGCTTCCCCTTCGCTTTTAGGATGATGCTTTTAGGATGACACTGATTCGCTTTTAGGATGACGATGGACATAGAGTCAATCAGCGCTTTGCCCGCACAGCCAACTTTCCTCCATGAACTACAAGGGGTGTACAGAAGAGTTTTTATCAGGGAGCAAAGGAAACACCCTTGTTCCTCATTGGCTTCTTCTCTGCTGTGTTGCTATGGCCCCCGAAACAGTGCGTTGATTGGTCAGGCCACTGTCCTTTTAGGAGGCAGGATGGTATGAGCCTGTTGCTGGGTTGTTCCTTCTTTTTGACTGGATTTTGGCACTGTCTGAGGCCAAGTTCATCATTATTATTATTATTTTGTTGCTTCCCCCCTCCCTCTCTCAAGGCAGCCTGTTTTAGATTTAAGATGACAAAGCCAGTGAAGTAAAGGTAAGAGGCAAAACTTTGAGGGGAGGAGAAGGAAAAGGAAGGAAATGGAATCCTGTTTATACTGAAAATAAAATACCAGCACCAAATGAAGTGCATGATGATGCTGGCATTTTCCTATATTTTGAAGGAGGATGTAACAATTCCTTGCACATTTTTTCTTTACAACAATCCTGTGAGGTAGGTTAGGCTGAGATGTTATAATTGGCACAAGGTGACAGGTGTATATGTGTACAGTGGTACCTCTGGATAAAAACTTAATTTGTTATGGAGGTCTGTTCTTAACCTGAAACTGTTCTTAACCTGGGATACCACTTTAGCTAATGGGGCCTCCCACTGCAGCTGCACCGCTGCCGCACAATATTTGTTCTCATCCTGAAGCAAAGCTCTTAACCCGAGGTACTATTTCTGGGTTAGCGGAGTCTGTAACCTGAAACGTCTATAACCTGAAGCGTCTGTAACTCAAGGTACCACTGTATATGACATACATGTGTGCCGGAGATCAAACATGGGAGAAGCTTCCCGAAGTAGAATAGAATGTCCCTATTTTCATCTGAGAAATGATGAAGAGGTGAAAGCCAACAAATTCATATGACGTTGATTATACAGTTTTGGCAAACCTGGGCTTTACGGGGTAGTTGGCTCCCATTGCATGTCCCCTGCAGTTAGTACCATTATTTCAGTGTTCCAAAGCTCCGTTACAAAAGCCAACATTTCCAGGAATGGTACAGGAGAAAAATACATTGGTGATCTTAAAGAGTGACAAACTTCACTGGCATCTGCACCCTCACCTTCTCCTGACAGCATTTCTGGAACATACTATGTTTCATCCAATATATGCTGAAAAATATAAACCCTCAAGTAATGAGGGTAGTTAGAATAGTGTTTGTATCATTCATTTGGACCTATTCATTTGGACCTTCAGCATCTAATAGTGTCCCTGCACTGAAAGTTGTGTTGCTACCTGAGAAGTGCAAGTAACATTTTCTTTGTCTCCAAAAAGCCCATAGTAGAGTAACTGTAATGAGATTGGGAAACAAACATAGAGTCCATCAACATTTTGTACAGCAGCCTCTGGCTTTTCTCTGTTTTAGTATCCCAATGTGTGATCTTAGGGGGAAGTCTGCAAAATACCAACTTTTATGAAAAGGTTAACCAAATAAAGCAGGGACGTCCAACTCCCAAGAGACTGTGATCTACTCCCGGGGGGGGGGAATTAGCAGTGATCTACCCATTGGGGGACGGGGAAGCCACGGTTCTTGAGCTTTTTTGGGGGGGGAAGCCAAAGTTGTTTACATTTTTTTAGGAGAGACAGATAATTCTTCTACCGCTTTTTTGGGGGGCATGCCATTAATCAAATAACAAAAGGAAATCCCGACAGCAGTAACTCCATCTTCTGTTCTTCAAATCGTGTGTGAATACAGGAAATAGCGGGGGGGGGGAGAGATGCTCCTTTTCCCCCATGGAGGAAAATGTGCCCACGATTGACTTATATCAACCGGGGGTCGACCGGTTGGACATCCATGAAATCAAGGAATGTCTCTAAATTATAACCTATTAGTACAGTAAGTGTCCTCTGGCACCTTTGATTTGTCCATTCGCCTTTTGCATAGTAGAGTTCTGAGACTGCTTATTGCTAAACAGGGCATTCTAAGTATATCCACTTCATTAATGGCCCAGTAGTGCTAGAGGGTAGTTTTTGGCCCTACCACAATTGGAGAGCAAACAGCCAGCTACTTAAATAGGAGCACCAGGAACTGTAGCATCTCTAATACTTCCTAATACCCGGATAGGGTGCTGGTGCTGAAACAAGAAGCACTCTTGGATGAGGATTTTTCAGAATAAAACTTTCCCAATGGAAATTAAAATTAAGGCTGTGTAAATGTGCATCTATACACGTTAAATAAAACAATTGTTTAGCACTAGGGCTGGTAAGGTAAACTTGAAATTGTGCAGGATCAATGCCTGATAAAATGGTAATGCCAATGGAGGGGGTGTTCTGAGAGAGATTTTTCAGTGGTCAGTGGGTTGGGCTTCAGGAACCATCACAGCTGTTCACTCCTGTCTGTGCCCCATCTAAGAAACCATCTTGGCAGCGGAAAATATAGCATTCAGGTTATCATCATTAAGTCTCATTAAGAAAAACGAATGGAAGACCCAATGAATTAAAATTATTGGGAAGCATTGTAACTTGATAGCAACCAGAAATTTTGTAGTTTCCCCGAATAGTAGCAAGCTAAAATAAACAAAAAAATAATGCCCAACCACTGTTAATAATATTACAGTCATACCTTGGGTTACAGACGCTTCAGGTTTCGTTCTTTTGGATTATGGACCCGCCAAAACCCGGAAGTACTGGAACGGGTTACTTCTGGGTTTCAGGGGTCGCGCATGCACAGAAGCGCTAAATCACGCTTTGCACATGCGCAGAAGCGCCAAATTGCAACCCACATGCGCGCAGACGTGCCGCTGCAGGTTGCGAACGTGCATCCTGCATGCATCACGTTCACAACCCGAGCGCCCACTGTACTCCCCATCAATTTCTTTTCACAGCTTCAACTGCTGCTGTTTTATATTTATTCAGCACCAAATGTGTGCTGAGCATTCAACTACTATTTCCAATGATCATAAGCAGGAGGTGTACTTATTAAAACCATTATATAAATGGAAGCTTCACAGGCATTATGCCTCAGGATGCCAGTTGCTGGAGGGCCATTGCGTCCTGCCATGCTTACGAGCTTCCTAGCAATATCTGAGTAACTAAGTGTTGGAAAAGAACAATGAAGTAAATGGAACTTGATCCGATCCAGCAGGTCACTTCCTATGGTTATAGGATTTCATTGTTTGATAGCCATAATGCAGTCCACATTTATGAGCTGAGGTACAGTAACACAATAAGAAGAGTTTGCTGGGCATTTTAACTCAGAACATTCACACTGCATAGAGATGAATCTGCAGACTATATCCTTAGTTAGTAAACAAAGTCTACAAAACACTAGCCAATAGTGTTTCTTTAATTCTACAGGACATGAGTTTTTAACCTCTTTAGTTTTGTCTTAATTATTATAAGACATGCAGGGTTCTACACCTTGGTCCTGAAAAGTTTGGAAAGCAAATATCTATGGATAAACAGACTAAATCGAAACATTTATCAGTGCGCAAAATAGTCCCAAATGTTTACAAGTTGTCTGCTTTCAAAATCCAGTCATAATAAATAATCACAATTAAAGAATAACTGGGTGGTTTTTTAAAAAAAAATCCAGCCATTGAAACATTTCAGTAAAGCATTCTATGGCAAAGAGAACTTGTTCATTTTGCTTTACATCAAGCCAATAATATTTTAAAATTAAAATACAAAGCTTAAGTTTTTGTTCTGGCTGCGGTTTCCCTAATAAAGCTAAATGATCATTATCATCATCTTAAGAATCAGAACATTTGTTGTTAATTAATTTATACAGCTGTCGTTACAGCTCCTCTGTTATTCATACTTGAAGTGTTGACTGCCATAGATTTTCTTGCCGTTCCTGGCAAAGCTCCAGTGAAAGCCTGGGACTTATTAAGCTGACTTGGTGCAAAGTCTATTGATTGTGGCCTCGAGGGTAATAACTAAATAGAGCTGGAGCAACAAGTCAATAACACCATTGTTGCTACAGACTCGATTCACTTGAGGAGTGTGATTGTTTTACAGTGGCCAAGAGTAATCATAAGCAGATCAGCATGTTCGACAGGCTCTGCACCATGTTAGTGCTGTGGCTTGTTTTAAAGCTTTCAGCAGGATCACTGGAGAATCAGGGTGGGGTACAGGGATTAGGAACCTTGTAAAATCCTTCATTACAGCTAAAAGGTTTCAGCTTTGCTTTTAACAGTGAACAACCAAAGAAAATACCATGCTGTTGCAGTGTAAGCCATGCTAAACGCATTTGATGATCAAATCTACAATGGAACGGCTCTCCCTCACCCCTCAAGTTACTGTGATTGCGGCACGGTGTAGTAATATGCACTCTGCTTATGGTTTTGTGTTTTCTGTAACCTGTTGACCATACAACAGAAAACGAAAAGAGGAAACACAAAACACAGGAGGGGAGTGCTGATTTCTAACTAATTTTATTCATACCTAGTTCAAACTGGAATATCACAAAAATCTTCACTCTCGTACAAAAAAGAGAGAGAGATATGTAAAAAGTATAAATAAGTTCTGCCGTGAGAGTGCAGTTGTTAAACATGTGTATGAGAAGGGTACAGGATGTCAGCTACTTGCATGTTTTTGGCATTATTCATTATGCCCAAACAAGAACAAACCTTGACTACAGCTCATGGTTAATGAGGAGAGAGCTTAACCATACATCCAGGTTCAGATGACACACAAAGTCTAGCTTTGGCTTAGGTCAGTGTGGCACAGCAGTGTTAAAAACCAGGTAGGAGTAAATCAGCTGTGAGTTCCTCTCCAGAAGCATGTATCTTCACGTGGTTCCAGGAAGCATAGTTTGGCTTATCATGTTGTGACAACCAGGCCACTGTGCGAGGCACAAAAGAATTGCTGAGATGCAGACATGTCCAGGTTCATTTTGAATTAAGAAAGAGCTTATGATCCTGTCACAGCCTTCATACACCTTTATTCAATTCACACATTCTGAAATGTGTGCGTCATGTTCGGACAGTCTGGGTTTGATTCATAATATACTTAAGATTGCTAAGTATATTAGCATTCTGAGACATCAGAAACTGGTTTGTCCCCATTGGGTGTGGTAAAAGAGAAAGGCACTGTATTTCTAATTAATACTAAGTAATAGAATGTGTTTTCTACAACTCTAAAAAATTCATATCCATCAACCAAAATGTTTCTGCTTATTGCTACCTTCCTACCACAAGGTGATGCTATCACAGATCTAATTATCGCTTTCTGGACACCAAGACATATGGGAATTTATTGTAAGCTGAAAACAACAAATCATTAGTTCTTCAGTATGAAACTTGTCCTTTGAAAGTTTCTGCATTGCAGAGGGTTGGACTAAATGACCTTTGGGTTCCCTTCCAACTCTACAATTCTATGCTCCCATGATTCTATGAAAATAAGCATATAATTTAAACAGATATGAATAAATGCTATACACATATTGTATTGGTTCCCACAAAGCAGGGGTAGGGAATCTCTGGTCCTTCATCCCCAATCAGTATGGCCAATATGCAGGAATTATGGAGACTGTAGCCCAACATCTGAAGGTCCTCAGGTTCCCCATCTTTGCCATAGAAACAGGGATATTTCCTGTGAACCTCCAGATCTGCTGGTAGTGCTGTGTTATCCATACTGGATAGCATTCTGAATGCTATGGGGGTATGTGTGGCTATACTGGAAAAGAAACTTTGAACGGCAATGTAAAACTGTTGAATTAAAAATCATCAAGAGATTTAATGCTATCACTTGTGGATTGATTGAATCAACACAACATATTTTTATCACACTGTATTGCTTGGCTTACCAAAATCAACATATATGTGTTGGCAACATAAGTTGTTTTTGGTTTGTTTGTTTTTTTGATAAGTTAATTGTCACTATCTGTATTTTTTTGCATTTCCTTTCCTTCTGGCATCACTGTTTACAGTTCCCTTCCCTGTCCCAAACAGTGGTGGGGTGTCTGTGTGTGTGTGTATGAGTGAGAAAGAGAGAGAGAAATGGACTACAGTCCAGAAAAGCTGATGATAAATTTGCTTGTCTTTGAAATGTCTTTTATATGAAGAAGCAAGCAGAGAACCACTGCCCCTAACAAGTGACCTTCCAAAACTTACAACTGTGGACATAAATGTGAACCAGATCTGTCCTTCAAATCCATTTGCTAAAGTAGGAGGACGTTTCCCATTGTAATTGCATTTTTCTGAAGATTTGTTGTTTAGGTTATTGAAAAGTTGTAGCAACTGACCTACTGAGCTCCAGAAATATTTAGTTGGCTGTAGAAAGCTTTATTTGCCTTTACATTTATTTAATAGTAATTGAGCAACACTAATTATCTATATCAGAGCAAGGAAAGGAAAAGAAGTATTTTACATTGCATTAGAAAATTTTAATAAATAGTTAGTAAATTTATATAGAAATAAATATGAAGAGAAACTGTGCCCACTCCTACTTGGCACACAGTCACAGGAGCAATTTTCTGTCAGGTTAATGTAGTTTGAATGAAGGTATTCTGTCTAATCTGCATAGGTTCGTTTTTGTGATCCAAGCAATTTTTGACATATCAAACCAACCTACAGCTTAATTAGCTCTGACATAAGATGCAAATATGTAGGAGAGATTCTTCTGCAGTCTGACATGTTTTCATTTTTTAAAGTTGATTTTGGGGATAATTTTAATGTATGCAAATGATTATTATATTGGAGCCCATTTTGAAAACTCAGATGGGGGGGAGGAGAAAGACACTTTCAAAATATGCAAATCAGCTGAGCACCTTCCTCCCTTAGAATTAGGTGAGTTGGAAACCATATAAAGACTTACATGTAAGCTTTACTTTCCAATGTACAAAGTAGGAAGGGAGAATACTTTTGGAAATGGGAGGCTTCATTTAGAAACAAACTCCCCCGTCCAGAGATCCTGCAGCCATTGTAAGCCAAACCCAATCCTCCTCCTCTAAATGGTGTCTCAGCTTGTTCAGTGCCAGTCCTCTCTGCCAGTTTTCTAGCCACCTTTGCCTGTATGATGATGTGCGGGAGGGAAAAGCTAAAGCAGAGGGCATATTCTAAGACATTTTGCACATTGCTCAACTAAATTTGAGGCTGTATAGTTTTATTCTTCCTGCTTCATTGACAAGGATGGAATTTTTTTCCAAAAACTACTTTCCAGTGGTTGTTCTAAGCAGTTCCTTATTCCACAGAAAAGGCTTCTTAGAATTCTTGCATCCTGCACTGATATGTCTGGGAAATGTAGTTTTGGCTCCTAGAATTGCCACCATTCTTCCCTAATAATAATAATAATAATAATAATTTATTATTTATACCCCGCCCATCTGGCTGGGCCTCCCCAGCCACTCTGGGCGGCTTCCAAAAGAATATTAAAATACTATGATACATCAAACATTAAAAGCATCCCTAAACAGGGCTGCCTTCAGATGTCTTCTAAAAGTCTGGTAGTTGTTGTTCTAAGATTTTCTTGGAGGCCCAAAGTCTTGTTTTGAAATGAGCCCCAACGTTATTCTCCCAGTTTTGTCACCAGCAAATAGAGCACTCAATTTGGGAGGTCAATTTCATGTGAGCCTCATTTTTGTGATTTTTTAATATTTTTTTTATTGGTAGAGCAGCTTACAGTTCAGAAGGAGTGGTTTTCACCAAGTTACTCCTTGCCTTGCCTTAAAGCAACCTGTTCCCCCTCAACTACCCCTAGCTAGGGTCGTAGGAAGGGGGTGCAGGGGGTGTGGTCTGCCCCGGGTGTCATCCTTGAAAGGGGTGACAAAATGGCACAACGTGGGGGGCAACACTTACCACGAGGCCTGGCCTGCAGTGCACCCGAACCACGCATCTCTCCTGGGAGTGACGCGGTAGCTTGCGGCAGCAGTGTGGGGCTTGCGAAACAGCAGTGTGGGGCTTGCGTCCACCAGGCAAACTCCATGGGCAGCTCGCCACACCGGCCCCCTGGGTGGATCTCCACAGCGCCCCCATTCGTGGATTGCCACGCCGCCCCTTGGGTGGCTTGCCCCGCCCCCACCGCTCCCGGTGCTGGAGCAGCTAGCTATGCCCCTGCCCCTAGCTATTGGCCAAGCTGGCTGGGAGTTGAAGTCCAACAACATGTGGAGGGCAGTTTATTAGGAGCCAATGGGATACCATCCACCTGAAGTCCAAGTTTGCTCTACCTACACCCAGCCTATTCCCATGCTATATACTCTCTCTTTCTTAGTTTGGAGTCTGTTTTGGATGTGAATACACCACCATGGCTGATCTTTATAACTTGGGGGAGGGGGAGAGAGAATCCCATTTAAATAAAGAAAGCAATTTTCACTGAAAACAAGAGCCTGGTGTGGCATAAGCAGGCCTGGCCCTACCATGAGACAGAGTGAAGCAGGTGCTTCAGGGGCAAATATTGAAGGGAAGCAAGTAGAAGGTGGTGTGTGTGTGTGTGTGTGTGTGTGTGTGTGTCACACACCTATGCAACCTGCTAAACTAAGTACTGCCCTCAGAGTACAGTGGAGGATGCTGAAATAAGATTCAAAGGTCCAGCTTTTGTACCTGAAATGGGACTGGGAGGCGACAATGTATTGTCCTTTGCTTCAGGTACCAGTATGCCTTGGGCCAGCCCTGGGCATAAGGATACAAGGATCTTCTATTCAGCTACCTTTCCTTGTGATTGCCAACACCTAGGCAATCAGGAGTCCTGGGGCACAGAAATTTGCATGAAAGGAGGGCAGTCCTGACAGGATTAACAGAATGCAGAGATGGTCTTTTTGCTCTTCTGAACTCTGTCCTGCCACTGGGAGCTGTGGCTATGCCCCAGTTTCCTGTGTTTAATCTTCTCTCATTCAGGCCCTTTACTCTTTTATGTAATAGAGATGATGAAGAAATAGTTATATACTCCAGTGTATTTTAGTTTAAGAAAGAAAAGGAAGGGGAGTTAACAAATAGCCTTATTTGCTCAAAGGCACATGATACTTGCTAAGGGCTGCCTGCTTAAAAATATACTTGCTAATGAGTCCACCTCTTTCATATATATTTTTTATCAGTGGCTGATAAAATGTAATGATTAAATTACAGTCTCTCTTTCTCTTTCTCTCTCTCCCTGACATGTTACTCCCCTGCTTTTATGAGTATTTTCCTCTCTTCTCCCTGCTATTCCTCCTTCTCTTTCTCCCAATGTTTGCTGTGGGAACCGAACAGTACATACAAGAACGCATTTTGACCTTTGTGATCTTTTATGTTTTTCTTGTCAACATTTTTTTTAAGGCAAATGCCTTGTAAGTTGACTTTGCTGGCCTGTGTGTGGCCTTCTTTTAATTATATAGCAAGGTTACTTGAACATACAATATAAACTGGGATTGTTTTGTGCTGAATAATTAGCAATCTTTTTTAATTGTGAAATTATTGATAATTACAGAGGTGTTACTTTTGAGAATTTAACAAATAATACTCCCATGTGAGCATTTATTGGATTGCAGCCTTAGGAAGAGGAGGAGGCCCAAAATAGAAGCAGGAACTGGTGTGAGGAAGAGGATGGCTAGATGCAAAAGAAAACAGAGCTACTGTAGCATTTATGATTGTTCAGAAGAGGTGATTTCAGCAGTTGAAGCTTGGCCTCAGATCTACACCTGCTGAAACATCTTCTACACAGCTATGATGCAGGAACCATGCTGCTTTTTGTAATGTTTCCACCCATATTAAACATATTTAAATGATACGCAAATTTGATTTAGATTTGGGTATCCAAAATCATGCTTTGAGTGTTTCTATAATACATACATGCCTTCATGTCAACATTGAATCAAAATCTTAGCACTTACTACAGTTGGAAGCGTATTGCTTAAAATGTTACAAAGTACTGCATTTTTTCATGCCTATTGATTCGTATTTTTCCCCACTGCTTCCCTACATGCTTTTCTGTGGAGGAATTGGCTGTGAGAGAGAAAATGCCAATGAATTGTCTTTTTGAAGATACCACTATTATGCTAAAAGTCATTAGTTTTGTAAATTATTTGATTGGAGGGCTACATTTTGGAGTTGCCCCAAAAGTTTACTTCTCTTATAAAAGCATTTAGTTACACAAAATAACTTTTTCTTTTTACTTAAACCTTCCAGAGGACTAGCTGCCTGGGTTCTTAGCTGGCGCTCTCTCTCTCTCTCGCGCGCTCTCTCTCTCTCTCTCTCTCTCTCTCACACACACACACACCTCAAGGCCACAGGAACAGAGAAAGCAGTGAGCCAGGCAGGAACTTGAGAGCATTACCAAAGTGCCCAGCTAGCTGCACATGAGGTTATATTGGGGGGAGAGAGGAAGTGCATGGAAGCACCAGCTCAGATCAGGGCCTGATTGAGAGCTAGGAAGGGGTTGGAGCTCTCCAGCTCCTATATAAGCTGCCAGTCTGAAGTGCTTTATGGCTGAAGCAACATCTCTCATCCCATGCCTTACCTCTCTAACCTGAAGAAACAGACGGTAATGTGTTTAGCCACCTCAATAGTATGTGTACAATCTAGGCATAGTATCCAACTAATGTCTTCTATCTGCACAAGGATTTTCACTTCTGCAACAGGACTTTCCTCCCTCTCCTCTGCCCAGGTGCACCCCATGGCCTACCCATATCTGCTCCAGAGGTGGAGGAAACTTCAGAACAGATTTAGGACAGGGACAGGGGATTCCCGTTGTGCTAGTGGAAATCCTTGTGCTGACAGAAGGCTTACTTATCCCTACCTTGGATATAACTCTAACATTCCAAGGGGAGAGAGTTCCACAATCTAGACACCATAAGGAAGAAGGCCCTACTTCTCATCCACTTGACCATGAACAGGGCTTCCCCAGGAGATACTCAAGGCAGTGCCAGCTGGTACTGGAGGTTCTAGGGCCCCAAGCCATTTTCAGTTTCAGTGCCAAAACCTTGAATTGGGTCCAGGAGCTCACTGGCAGCCAGTGCAATGCTTTTAAGATTGCAGACATATACTCCCATTTTGCCACCCAGTTTAGTAGCTGGGCAGCAGCATTCCACACAAGCTACAGCTTCTCCCACTGTTTGCAAAGGCAACCCCACACACAGTGCATTGCAATAAATCAGACATTTTTGGCAGACATTATATAACAAAGCAGTAACAGCCTGACCAGGGGAAATACTCATTTAAAGACAAAGAACAAAAATTAATGTCAAAACAAATAAATAAAATTACCTGACACTGTAAAGAAAGCACAACACCAGGCAAACCTCTGGGAAGGGTTCTAAAGGTGAGGCATCATTACCTATAAGGCCCTGCCTTTACCCACAACCCACCTCACCTCTGAAGGCAGTAGAAGCTGGTTGAAGGCACTCCAAGGCAGATCTTTATGGGCACATTAATGTGGAAAGAGGCCATCCCTGAGGCACCCAGGTCTTAAGGTGCTAACACATGAGAGCAGTACAGACTACACAGGTGGGGGGGATAATTAAGCCAAATGAGTTCTCGTTAACCTGGAACTGTCTAGTTGCAATTGTGCTTGTGAAGCATCATCACATCTTCAGAATGGCAGTTGAAAGCTGGCATGCATTAATGTTTCAGTTGCTGCTATTAAAAAGCAAGGAGGTGAAAGGAGGTCACCCTCTGGGCGCGCCACAGTTTAAACGGCTAGCGGCCACACACCCCGGCTATCCCGATTGGTCAGCTGGGGGACATGATGCTGCTGGGAGTCCCTATGATGCAGGTGGCATCCCTCTGTCCACAGCCGGGTCACTGGGAGGTCCTGGATGCCCTTCCACAATGCTCCAGGAAAGGGGAGTGGACTTGCTGCTCTTAAAAAGTAAAAACATGGTTATGCCCTTTTGAAGCATCTGATTTTAAAAAAAAAAATCTACTGAAAGTAATACTATGTGCTGAATATAGATCTGCATTTGTCATGTATTCATTTCAAAAAGGAATTTATTTCTCACTTCCCATATCAAGGAGTTGCTGGCATCATTGAAAGTGTTAAGCAGCAACAATGTTCTTCTATAGCACTCAGATGGAAGCAGGGAAGGGAGAAGCATGTATCATTCATCTATAATGGGTGAAGAGAGCTTGTCACCTTTTCATCACCACATTGCACATTACAAAAGAAATGAGGAAAGAAAGAAAAGTGCAAGTCAGTTGCTCTTTCCCATCTTCAATGTGCATTTACATCAACCAGCTCTTCTCCTTTCCAGACCCTGAGTTAGCTAAGACTGAGCAAAAACTTTGCTTGGAAACTTTTTTGACTCAGAAGGTGGATTGGGGAGAGGCCAACATTTTCATGAAAGTCCCCCTTCAACTTTTCTGCCACCAGTTTATGGCCTTTCGTGGTAGCAGAATTCATACTCCCTGCTGTGGGTACCCTTTTTCAAATATTATTTTTTTAAAAAAAACAAAAACAAAACCAGGACAGGAACTGTTCCCTCATTTTGATTTGGCTTCTCTTGTCATCATGAAACCAAATTTCATGGGCTGTGCTTGTGTCATCAAGCTAAATCAGAATGAGGACCAGAAAAACCTGCCCTCACTTTTATTAACTGATGAAATATGCCTATGTGGTATCTGAAGCCAAATTGGGCTTCTCATTCTGGCATCTTGTGAGTAAAAATACTTTAAATGGTGTCCACTAACAGTGGATGGTGAGTTTGCAGTTGCAGTGAACGAGGCAAACAATTTGTCCCTGTTTGCATTGTCTCTTTCCCACCTTCCCCGTGGGCTGCCATCAAATTTGACATTATAGTAAAAGGAACAAGTTCAGGGACAGGATGCATCATCTGAAGCCAATCTGAATCAATCTCTAAAGGGATCCTTGAGAATAAAAGGAATGATTTTACTGTAAGGTATGATTATGATTATCTCTAGAGCAACCAAAGGGATTGAAGTCGGCAAAACGTTAAATTGCAGAATACAATGTAGAGTTAAACCAGGAAATGAGTGAGCGTTTTAACACTGCAATAATTTCCATAATCACTTCAGCTGCATAGTTACTTTTTATTTTAAACTTAAGGTACAGTTTTGAAGTATCACTCAGCAGATATTTTGCTATAATCTGTAGAGTTTAATGAAAGCTAATTGGAGGACAAATTCTAGTCTAATTAAAATGTGACTGTATAAAATGTGAAGGATAAATGAAGGAAAATGCTCTATGGGGCAAAGAATTTCAAACAATTATTATTCTGAATACTGTCAAGTAATGCTTTTGTACATAATGATCATAGACATTGTTAGAAATAGAACAACCTTGAGAAAGTTATTTTAAATTAATGTTTTAGGTATTTTGTTTCAAAAGTGGACATTTAAGTAACAGCTGTATAAGGGTTTTGTTTAAAAATGAAAAATAAAAAGCAAATCCCATTCTCATCTAAAACATACCATGTTCTGTTCACATGGTACATTCCATCCATGTTCTTTCATGATCAGCAGATGTAAAAGTTTGACTTATGAGTTCTAATGAGATTTCAATACTGAGCAAACAATAAAAATGTATGCATTGCATACTTTTATTGGGCTTTGGTTTCATGGTTAGTGTTACACTCTTTCAACAGCTTTGGTAATATTATATCCAGCAGGCTTTAGAGACAAGGTGAATTTTAATACTGGGTTGAATTGATGGAAATTAATTTGATGACTTTGTGCAAATAATGACTTTTTAGAGCATAATTATTCAGCATAAGCTTTGTCTATAGGTATCTACAGGCAGATACCTTTTTCACCTACTACTAATATATAAATAGTATGCTATGTTCATTATTCCAATGAAGACTGTTGGACCAGGATCAGGAAGAGCTGAGTTCAAATCCTAAGCTATCTACACTCACATCAGATCATTTAAAACAAATTATCTTCACTTTTATTTCCTTAACTGATGATGCAAAAAATAACGAGGCACCTTATACTGAAGAGACTTTATATTTTCCTTAAAAGTAACTAGAAAAGTACTATTCAAGTGTTCTGGCTTGATTTTTTTATTTTCCTTCCTCTGTTGTGGTCATAGTAAGACCCAAAACAAGTGTCTTTAATGAGAGAAAAACCCTACCCACCAGGGTCAATGTGAGCAGAGCCTAGGTGCCGTTATTTGTTAATTTTGACCCTATCCTTCTGCCAGGGAGCTGAAGGCACCATACATGATTGGCTGTCCCCCATCTGAACTGTTTGCACTCCACCTAATAACTTACATTTTCAAGATGGCTTATACAGTCGTACCTTGGAAGCTGAACGGAATCCATTCTGGAAGTCCGTTCGACTTCCAAAACGTTCAAAAACCAAATTGCGGCTTTTGATTGGCTGCAGGAAGTTCCTGCAGCCAATCAGAAGATGTGGAAGCCCTGCTGGACATTCAGGTTCCAAAAGAACATTCACAAACCAGAACAATCACTTCCGGGTTTGCGGTATTCGGGAGCCAAAACATCCAAGTTCTAGTGCGTTCGGGATCCAAGGTACGACTGTAATATATTTAGAATAAAATAAACTAAATAACAGTAACGGGGGGGGGGGGATAAGTTTTGCTCTAGTGCTCAGATGGTCCAATATACAGTCATGTAAGGTCAGCTTGGTGGAAGGCATTATTGGTCTAGAAGTTACCCAGTAAGTTTCATGGCTGAGTAGGGATCTAACCGTGGGCCTCTCTGAACCTCGGAGTGAAGCTCAACATTTTTGCAGCTGCCTAGCCTAGAATGCAGCAAATTGTGCACAGGGGAAACAGAGAGGCCTTTGTATGTGCCATGTTTCTGTGTGGCTTGCAAGCATCTCCATTGTGCTGACATATGAGCCACCCCACTCCCTATAGAAAAGGGGTAGGGAACCTCTGGTCCTCAGGCCAAACTCATCCCACCAGGAGTCCCCAAAACTATAGATACTGCAAAGCAACCAACAGGAGCTTAAAGTGAGTTTCTGATTGTTCCTTTGCTGGACCAAGGTGTCCTTACTCTAGAAGAGGGAAGCTGTTCCCCTTTTGCAGACACCCAGAGCTACTCCTTTCCCCTGTTTTCAGAGGTTTAAGGAGCAGCGCAGGGCTGTTTACAAAGGGCTTTCTAATAGCCTCACTTGCTTTCTGAACCTCTGAAAACTAGAGGTTTAAAGAGCAGCACTGGGCTTTTAGAAAGCTCTTTTGCAAACAGTCCCTGATACTCTTTGAATCACCAGCCTTTTTGCAGAACAGCAGTTTGAACCTCTGAAAACTGTGGGTTTTTTCTTGATTTCTGCAGGGATATATATATATATATATATATATATATATATATATATATATATGCTTTCGTAGATTTTCACGGGTACAGGAATGCAGGTTTTGGTGTCCTCGGGTGTCTTCCCGTGTAAAAGTTGGGGTGTCTAGGCGACGTTTCGACGAGGTCTCACTCGTCATCTTCAGGCTGGTGCTTTCGGCTTCTTGTTACTGGAACAGAGCAGGATCTCAGTGTTTGAGTTCCTATAAATACTGTAGAGGGGGTGTGGTGTATAGCCTCCAATGTTCTGGGCAGAGAGGAAGTTCCCAGGCTAGTGTGCCTTTTCTTCTTTTGTTCCTTAATTACTTGAGAGATATCTTGAGTGATTTCTTGAGTGATATCCTGAGTACCACTTATGACCCACCTAAGTGGTACTCAGGATATCACTCAAGAAATCACTCAAGATATCTCTCAAGTAATTAAGGAACAAAAGAAGAAAAGGCACACTAGCCTGGGAACTTCCTCTCTGCCCAGAACATTGGAGGCTATACACCACACCCCCTCTACAGTATTTATAGGAACTCAAACACTGAGATCCTGCTCTGTTCCAGTAACAAGAAGCCGAAAGCACCAGCCTGAAGATGACGAGTGAGACCTCGTCGAAACGTCGCCTAGACACCCCAACTTTTACACGGGAAGACACCCGAGGACACCAAAACCTGCATATATATATATATATATATATATAACTGCTTTGAGATTTGTTTGTTTTTAAAATCATGCAGTGTATAAATTTTATGAAATAACAAACAAACAAAAGTGTTCCTTAATACCTATTCTATAAACGGAACAGTCCACACTTTGTGCAATCTGTACTTTGTGCAATCTGTACTTTATAAGCATGTAATGATTTTATATTAAGCTTTAAAATGTCTCCAACTAGCATATTGCGCCTTTCAGTATGCTTATCGCTGAAAATTCCTTCTTCTGATCAGATTGCCCCTCTAATACACAGTACTGCGGTAGTATCCCTATTGCCACACTGATCTCTTTTTTGCAAGTATGAACATTTTAGTAAGTCTTGCTGTTTATAGCTGTTGGATGGCTAAAGCTTATATCGTAAAAATCTCAGCTTTATTTCTCTCGGCCCTTTAGCTACGTGAAAAGGCTTGAAAGCATGGCTGCTCACAGTATTCTACATACTGATAAAGAATTCATTCTATAAGTATGGCTCCTTATTTAGCCAAAACAGCATCACTCACACAAAAAGAAAGGTATCAGCAGACTCAGAACAAAACAAAACAAAATCAGGGAGGAAAAAGAATGGTCAGAAAACCTCCCAATTGGCGCATTGAGGACTGACAGTGTAATAAAATGCTGACTGAAGGGGGGGTTAGGGATCACACTGAACAGGACCACTGCAAACCATTACATTTTGTTGCAGATCCAAGGGATGCCAACATTGTACAGAAATGCTACCTCTCAGAAAAGTGTGAGTGAGATCCATTTTAGGGATCTCATCTTAGATAAACCACCTAGAATGAAAAGCCAGGGTTCACCTGCTGCTTTTAGCTCTGTCCTGGGACCTATTTCAGCTGGTAAAAACATGCCCCTTGCGCTTCCAGTATTAAAAAACTTCTCCATGTCAATTTGTGAACAGATATGCTACACTGAAGCTACATTAAGTTCATCTAATATAGCTACAAATATATATTTAGTTCTGTATTTTGTTTGATCTCACAAAGCCTCTACATCAGGCATGGCCAAACTTGGCACTCCAGCTGTTTTGGGACTACAGTTCCCACCATTCCTGACCACTGGTCCTGTTAGCTAGGGATGATGGGAGTTGTAGTCCCAAAACAGCTGGAGGGCCGAGTTTGGCCATACCTGCTCTACCTAGTGGATCAAATACATACATAATGTCAGATACGGATACACAGTATCCATAGGAGGAGGAGACCAGATGTCTATTTTTACTATGTGTCAAATTTCCGCTGAGTTTAGTTTATCTCTGAAGCAATGGAAAACATGCCTAAAGGTGTTCGCAACACTCTATATTGTACAAGTGCAGAACCTTCTATAACAAAACAGCCTCACCCATGCACAAAACAAAGGCTCGTGGGAAACCCCAAGGTTTGTAGACATACAAATCCCCTTATAGGGCAGAAAATAAGGAGCAGAAGAGCCCAAAAATTATTCAGTAGGGAAATACTATGGAATGCTGATTGGCTATTGAGACAGGAAAATAGGCTGTGGAGAAAGAATTTCAACCCTATGGATAATTAATATCTTTGTAAATAGCTTTTCTGTTTAGCCAAACAGTTTGTTATCAGAACCTTGATTAAAGCATCTGGGGTTTCAGATTTACCAAGATGTGCTGTTTTTATGTATTTTTAACAATCGATTCAGTACTTGATCTTGGTGCAGAAATCTATTTTGCTATTCTGTTTATCATCTGTCCACGGACTGACCCAGGTAGCTGCACCTGTGACCAGTTTTTGTAGCAATATCTGAAGAAGGGGGAAAATACAAAAGTAATCAGTACATTTTTGCCTTTCATTTATCTCTGTCATCTGGGAATCTGATTCTGATAACATCAGGAGCAACGAAAGACACATCCTGATATTGTGGCTGTGGGGTTTTTTTTGGTTCTTACTTTTTGCCTAGACATTGAAGAGCATCCACTTGTATCTCTGGAACACACATATGAGAGAGAAGGGGGAGATGGATTCTAGGCTGGAGGCCAGAGGGGAGTGGGGGTAGTAAGCTGTCTATATTTTCTAAAAAAAGAAGTTAAAAACCACCACCTACTCATCATGTGGTTGGAGACTGAGGTTGTAAAAATGTGCTGCAGGCAGAAGTTCTGAAAAATCCCAGAAAGTGTTGAAAACATCCCTAAACAAGGTATTTTTCTCCTGCACCTTTCTTGCTAAAGGTCCCAATTGCTGCCAAGAAAACTAGTGAGAATGTTAGCTGCCAAATAAAAAATTTATGACAGTGTTTGGCAAAGGACTGTATCGCTGCTTGTTTTATATATTTCCACAAGGCTATTGAAAGGCTTTTTTATTTTTATATATATATAAAAAAACGTACACAGTTCACTGATCATTGTGTTCTCTAATGGTAAAAAGTAAACCCAAAGAAGGATTAAACAATATAACTTTTTTATTATTTAATAACTGCCTATAAGTATTTGCCATGGTAAGAAAATATTTTTCTCCAACATTCCTTGTATATCTGTTATATAAAACACCTGACAGGCATCCTTGTGGGGTGAGTCAAGTCTTGCAGTAAATAAACATGAAATCATCAATTAAAAATGTATTGCTATAGCATTTTTACTTGTTATACATTCATGTCTGGGTCAGTAAACTGCCTGTTGGGAAACATAAGGGGGCTCATTCACTTTTGCATGGTATTTATAGTTGAAAAGCAAGAGAAATAATAGGCTGAAATTGTGTGGCTCACTGATATCTGTTACACTTTTGGTCTATGCCATTCAATTAGCGGTGTGGAAGGAAAAATATTTTTGTGTGTACTGAGTTGGGAAGATGGCATATTTGTAATACAAAGATAGCATATTGATGGTACTAAGTAAGCTGGCTAACGATCATGTTAACACCCTTTTAGAAGTTACTGTGCCCATCTGAAGCTATCAGATTATCTCTCTACTGAACAGCAATCAGACTGAGGTTCCAGCTGATTATTAGTTACGTTTACGATAAACTTCATCTTGCTTGACACTAAAGCAGAGTTTCATAGCAATCCTCAGGCCCTGCACTTTGGTAGAAAAACTCTGGAGCCTAAAAATTGTTTTCCATTTCTGAAGCAGTGTGTCCCTTGGGATGCAGAAAGCTTATTCATATATACATAGCCCAAGCTTAGCTCCCTACTAGTGGGGGGGGGGGAGGAATTCCCCCGCTCCACCCTTCACCATTGCACTAAGCAGTCCTTTTTCTGGCAGTACTCAACAATATGCAGTACCAGCACCCCCCCCCCTCAAATCTTGGGATGAGGTAAATGGAGGGTGGGGAGAGTGAGCAAGCAACCGTGGCTAAAAGGGGGGTTGTGAAAAGCAGGAGGTTGAAGTGGCAAGGAAAAGGAGGCCTTTTGGGGGGGGCTGCAATTGCTGCTGTCAGTCAACAGGTGGCACCTTTTGCTCTTGGCTGTCTCACTGCGCCACGAGCATCTGGGCGAGCATGAGTGCCATTTCCCTTTTGTCTCTGCTTCCATGTCTGCAGGGTGGTGGCTGGGGAGGGGGAGAGAGAGAGAGAGAGAGAGAGGGAGAGAGAGAGAAGGGGAAAGCAAATTAACATCAAACTAAGAAATTAAGTGAAAATAAGTTTGGCTTGGAATAATTGTGGACTCAGCTATATAGCTGCAAATAAAACGTTTTAACTGTGTTTTAAGTGCAATATACAATGTGACACTAGATGGCGATGGTGAGCCTTATGGAAAATTCAATGTATTTTTAAAATTGCTTTTAAAAAAGCTTTTTTTTCCCATTGAGACACTATTGAATGGCATTGGCTTTTTTGCTGCTGCATCACTGTTGACTTCTGTTAATCCTCTGGTCTATTGGGACCCCTAGGTCTACTAAGACATCAGAATGAAATACAGAGCTTCATTCTTCATTCAAATTGATAAGTCAAGCTCATAAAAGCCATTTGATGGCTCTTTTTTATAGTGAAAGGTGGGCTACAAATATTTTAAATAAATGATACAAATAAATAAAAATGGTCCGTATAGAGTACCAGAGACTATTATAGAAACAAGCAGATCATCTAAAATGCAAAGGAACTATGGAGAAGTAGGTGCACTGCTTTCAACTGAACAGCCAATGTACATCATGCTTTTTATGTAAGTCATCCAGAACAGAAGAGTTCTGTGGATCATTTTTTGCTAGTTGGGCTAGGATTAATGCCACTAGTAAATCACACTGGTACTAACTAAGACCTCTTGTAAATAGACGCTGTGGATGAAATCCATATTGTGTGAGTGAACCTCTGCCTGTACAATGGGACTACATCTTCCTTTTGCCCCTACTGCAGCGCCCAGAAGCTGCTCTGGAAGGTCTCCCAACACATTTTGTGGAGCACATTTTGAGGGGAGAAGGGGACAGGTGAAGTCTTGTTACGTGAGCAGATGCTTATTCCACTTGTGTTGGATAGAATCCTGGATCTGAGCACAAAGGAATCACAGGTTTGCATTTCAGCAGTTGAAACCTGCGCATACATTAATGGATTATTCCAATTTTAGAAGTGATTGTGTGTGTGTGTGTGTGTGTGTGTGTGCGTGCGCGCAGTATCTTCAGTATAGCCCTGAACTTCCTTTCCAGTGGGAAAAGATTTAATTGAGCAGAATGAGCAGATGTCTCAAGTTTTATTCCTTCCTTGAAGAACCAAGTAGCTTTACACTGTATTGGACTAACACTAAATGTTTCCTGCAAACAGTGAAAGAATAAGCCATCACTTCTTCCTCAAATTCTCGACTCTGATCTCACTGCCCCTCAGAGACATGGGGTCTATAATTCAGAAACTTCCTTATACTACCGCTGAATTCCAACTCCCCACCCTGTTACTTCTCCCTATGTACAAAGGCTAGTTATTTTATTAAAGCACTGAGTTTATAGTGAAAATTTCTAGTATTTATGTCTCTTTAACAGCAATATGCAGTGAGAGAGAGGACTTTAATAGTAGCAAGTAGCTCCTGTCAGCTAATTCTGCCACGTAAACCATTTGTGAATACATCGATCTTCTTTTATTCATTTCTTTTGTGCCAATCCCATATTTGCTATTCCCATGATTTCTCTGAATCAGTTGGTCAAAAAAATGATTTTTATTTGTTCCGCTGGCCTTCTGCAATATTAGCTTATGAAGTGTTTTTTACAGGGAGGCTCAAAGCACACAGCACAGGTTGGGGGGGAGCCTATAGCAGTCAAAATTGTTGTCTGAAATGTCTTCAGACGGGAAGGCTGAATTTATTGCACAAAACAAGTCCTAGCAATGTGGAGGTGTGCAGTCCTGCTCATTATCCCTGGAAAAATGGGGGAACCAAAAAGCACAGTAAAAAAATTAAATTTTAATAATGCTAGTGATATTTTCTAAATCCTTCTTGACAGAAAGATTCTCATTATTTTTATCTGTCTCAGAGTAGGCTCCTTTAATGCCATCTTCACAAATGGCCTTAGCCATGATTGTTTTCTTTTCTTCAGAGCATTCAGTGGAGGGGGGTGGAGGATGAATATATACGATACATACTAAAATGCTTTTCTATCACTCAAAAAGTGCCATTGAGTACTAACATTTTGGATAGCACATTTTCAGGAACAGTTGCTGCATATACCTCTGCAAAGGGAGTGGGGTATCCCCCCCCCCCTTTTGCTCATAAAAGGTCCACACACTTAACACAATTGTAGGCAGCCTCCTATGGAAAAAGATACCCAAACACAGAAGGGAAAATAAGCCTAAAAGTGATGTTCATACATAGTTTGAAATCACAATTAAAGCAGAAGTAGTTTGGTTTTGTATTAGAGTTCTTGGAGTTGTGCTAATAGAGGAAGATTGCCCTTCTGGCTTAGATCAAGCTTCTCTGAAACTGTTCCTTTTGTTTCCTTAAAATTTGTGGAATGTAAATGAAACCATAGTTACTACAGTAGCTAAGCCTCTGTCGTGTTTCTTCTTGTTGGCTGCTTTTGCACATGCTACTGCCAGTGAAATAATTGTTTTATCTAGATGAATGCTTTTCTTTATCAGAAACCCATGTGTGTACACACATCCCAAAACCAGACACTTTCTACAGAGTTGATTAAATAGAGGCAAATAAAGGAAAGCTGCCCATCAACTTCCTTATTTCTAAGGAGAAACTCTTTAGCATATTGATAAGAGGGTCATCTTTCAAGCCCACCTGCGCTGGCACTTCTTGACACTTCACTAGGTAGGTTGACTTGGAAGTTCAATATGTGATTTAAGTGAGATGCCAAGTGGTTCTGAATATCTGTGCTCACATAGAACACAAGTGTTGTGTTCTAAACAGCTCAGAAGTCATCCTCATAGTTACAGCCACCCCAAAAGATTTGCTTTTGCAATTTCTCACACAGGAGCAAGATATGGAACAAGACCCAGGGCTTCAGAAGGTCTGTCAAGCAGTAGCCCATTTACAAAGTTTGTTCTGGTCTCTGAAAAGACAAATGAAAGGAGGGAGAGAACATTTTTTATTGCACTATTATTGTGAAATTAGCTGTATTTAAAATAATTGACTACCTATGAGATATGGGGCTACTAGTCATTTAAGCAATGTTGCATTTAGCTTTACAGTGGTACCTCAGGTTAAGAACTTAATTCGTTCTGGAAGTCCGTTCTTAACCTGAAGCTGTTCTTAACCTGCGGTACCACTTTAGCTAATGGGGCCTCCCACTGCTGCCGCCACATGATTTCTGTCCTCATCCTGAAGCAAAGTTCTTAACCCGAGATACTATTTCTGGGTTAGCGGAATCTGTAACCTGAAGCGTCTGTAACCTGAAGCGTCTGTAACCCGAGGTACCACTGTAGTTGTTTTCGTGTGTGTGTTTGTGTTTGTTTGTGTGTGTGTGTGTATTTGTAATTCAAATGAACTCTTAAGTACTTTTTATAGGAGACAATGACAGACTAGCATAAATGCTCAATATCGAAAAGAAAAGGTCCGTGCCATCTATTGGTCCGTGCCATCTGTTTAGCTGGTTGTTTAGCCTAGTTGTCATGTGGTGCTTTTGGACAAGATTAAGCACCTGTATTAGATCTCTTTTTACCATAGAGAAGCTACTTATATACCCCCTCCCCTCCCCAATGTTCTATCCCAAGGCCAACATTTACATTTATACTTGGATCATGTCATCCTGTTTTCTGTTGTGCTCCACCTAACCTTTACCTGAGGACTATGCTTTGGGCCAGTATACTTGCATAATATAAAGGCCTAAATAGCCTTTTTCTCCAATGGAGGCAGAGAACACTGCCCCTTTAACTATTATTACATCTGAATTAGCTGCCATTGTGGCAGAATTAGGGCTGCACTTTGTCTTTTCCAGAGCCTCACAGGTGTAGGTCCCAACTTACATGATCTTTCCAACAGAATTAGTGTGTTCAGAATGGGCATTTAGGTATACCACGATGGAGAGCAGAATCCCAATTTTTGATGCTTGGATTGTGTGGCTCACAAATTCAATTCTTGCAGTTGCCCTGGATATTCAAGAGTCTGATATTCCTGTGCTTATTGTGTCCGGCCATTTTTCTGCTTCATTTGCATGTACCATTTGTTTTATTTTGTATGGGTGCATGCATACGTATAAAACTTCTAGGCTTTGACTATCTGCAAAGATAGTATTTAGTGTTGCTTAAAGGTAAAGGGACCTCTGACCATTAGGTCCAGTCGTGGACGACTCTGGGCTTGCGGCACTCATCTCGCTTTATTGGCCGAGGGAGCCGGCGTACAGCTTCCGGTTCATGCGGCCAGCATGACTAAGCCACTTCTGGCGAACCAGAGCAGCTCACAGAAACACCGTTTACCTTCCTGCTGGAGTGGTACCAATCTATCAACTTGCACTTTGACGTGCTTTTGAACTGCTAGGTTGGCAGGAGCTGGGACCAAGCAACGGGAGCTCACCCCGTTGCAGGAATTTGAACTACCAACCTTCTGATTGGCAAACCCTAGGCTCTGTGGTTTAACCCACAGCGCCACCAACTTACGGGGTGCATTTCTTTCGTCTGAAACTTTGACTAGTTTAATGCTGAATGCATAAGTTTACAGAAAGCCATTTTGTATTGTGTACCATTAAACTTGAATTTTTTTAATTAATCTGTCTGTGTTCTTGAGAGGACTGCTTTCCCCCTGTACATTTCTTTGAAAATAAAGCCCTGTGTTGTAATAAAAGCATGTTAACTGATTCATGGTAGCCACTTATTTTTCTTGTATTTGTACTGGTGTCAGAGCAGAATGCTTCTTAGAAATTTATTCATTATTGTAGGCAAAAACTTACAAAACAAGTTTGTTGAGGATTGCTCATCACTTAATTTATATGATATTACTTCAATTCCTAATTTTATTAGCAATTGTCATTGCAGCCATTAGTGCTTAATGCCAAGGAATCATTATCCAGGGCTGGTCAGCAGGGACGCGGACTTATAAAAAATATTGGGGGGGCCCGGGAAAGCTCATGAATAATAAATAAGCTCATGAATATGCAAATAAAGTGGCGCTGCCTCCTCGTGAGCGAATAGGGGAGAGCGTGCTGCGCCTATTAATCAGCTCCAAAGGAAATTGGGTGGAGCTTTTGCTCGGGAGGGAGGGCAGGAGGCATGCAGCCCGCCCCTCCCTGTGCATTTTGGGCTGGGGGAGGGGCGGCGATGGCGCTCTGCTGGAGGGGCGCCGGAGATTATTGGGGGGGCGGAGCCCCCCCAAACGAATTTTTGAGGGGGCTCGGGCCCCCTCAAGCCCCATGGAGTCGGCGCCTATGCTGGTCAGTCAGGTGCTAAAGCTTGTACAAGTCATTAAGATGGACTCTAAACGTTGTGCACCTCCCTCACTAATGAATGCAGCTTGGGAGGGGGGTGTTTCCTAAAGAATTTTAACGCAGTTGGCAATCTTAGTGCAAGAGTAGCTAACATGCTATAAAGTAAGTAGTTGTCTCTTCTGAAACACCTTCACATATAACTATGCTGCAAATCTCATCAGAGCCATTGTACGCGCAGATTTCGGGAGAGGTAGCTCTAACGCAGCAAGGTCATGCAAACAATGGTTTTGGGAATGGGTCTGAAGTGTAGGCTTGATTTCTGCTGGCCTGGAGATCATTGCAGAGATGATCTGCTTGACCTCTAAGATGGAAAACTGTCCTGTCATTCCTTGTCTCACTGAATAAAATTGGCATTGACTTCGGAGTGGAGCTACTAGGAGGTTTATTAAGGAAAAGTTAGGCAGTATGGCAATACACAGGAAAAGCAAATCTTGACCGGAAGACCTGATGCTTTATATCGGGGCTGACTTTGGTAATCTTTCATAATATGGCGCTCTGTGTGAGGCCAAAATTTGGCACACCCAAATGGATGTACTCAACTTTGTGCCCCCTTGGATCGGCCCCCTGTGCAGGGGAACTGCCTGCACCACCCAGAATCCAGTATGCCAATACAGTAAATTGCATTTCCTTCATGTCTATTTAATACAGTGCACCGACAGCAATCCCCACCTAATTTCAGGTCAAAACATTTCTAGCCTGGTACGCCTTTCTTCATATGGTGGTTTTAGTATTTTAAGAGCAAACAGAATGTAAACCTACAAGGCTACTGAACAGAAGTATGAGTTATTAGTGAGAACTAGTGTGCTGAAATGGATGCAGGGTTGAAACTGTATCTAAGAGGCCACACGTAAAATCTCAGCATTCACTTCACCCCAGTTGGTCATCTTGAGCAGACTACAGTGGTACCTCTGGTTGCGAACGGGATCTGTTCCAGAGGCTCATTCGCAACATAAATAGAACACAACCGCAGCGGTGCGTCTGCACATGCGCAGGTTGCGATTTGCCGCTTCTGCGCATGCGCGTAACGTCATTTTGCGCGTCTGCACATGCACAAGCAGCGAAACCCTTTCCTGTACTTCCGGGCTGAGTAACCCTTTCCGGTACTTCCGGGTCGCTGCGGGACGCAACCTGAAAAAACGTATCATGAAGCAAATGTAACATGAGGTATGACTGTACTGTCTCAGCTTTTCCAATCCATTAAATAGTGGGAAATCCTTTGTGCATAAGTCCTGTGTAAATACTAAATTTGAATATGATTCTATGCAGACATTTCTTTTTTCAGGAGCACTGGCTCAGCCATAACTATTCATGTTGTGTGGTGCAATCATGTGTAATACTGTGGAACTTATAAACCTTATGGAACTGCATGCGATTCTGGCTGTGGATCTGTGATTGATTCAGAGATTCACAGAATCCTTTAAATCAAGATGTCCATGTGAGAATCCCTCTTTAGTTGAAGGGTAAAAACCCAGCAGTTATTTACAATAGACTATCACAACGAAGGGCTGGTTCAGAAGCTCACTCCCCACCCCCACCCCCGTGCAAGGTGTTCCATCCATCTCTCCTGACACATTTGCACATTGAACTTAATGTATGATCTCCAGCCCTCCATGGACAGAGTTGTTACCACAGTCACTGAAAAATGAAACGGGAAGATTCTAAATGCCTCATCCAGCCCCATCTTATTCTTACAACAACATATAGATTTGTGGGCAAAAACTTCTGTAAATTCGGTCCACAGACTGCATCGAATAAACAGTTAATTCGTCTTAATATCAGCAACGCTGTGATTCATAATGCAAACTGGAAGCATCCTTGATGTTTTAGTCACACATTCCTTTTAATTTGGCCATGCATTCTTTTAAAGCTACAGTGTGCTAACTTAATAAAATGCAGCATGCAAATGCACAAGTTTTTGCCTTCAGGCACTTTAGCCATGGATGTTTCAGTGGGTGTCTCCTTTCAAGTATATATTATTTCTTAAATTATTTACCCTGTAAACATGCTTTGCATTTTCAAAGGAGGCGCTGGGTTGCCTCTCTGGAAGATTGAACTGAATTTTTTAGGTAAAAAGAATCCAAAGTTACAAATATCATTTGTGTTTTTGTTGGTGAGTTAGCCATGTGGCTTTTTGCAGAAGATGCTGAACCCCACTTTCCTCCTTTCCCTCCCACCGCTTGAAATTCCTTGCTGCTTTGCCTGGAGCAATACCCACTGGCAGTGTCTGGCTGTGACAGTACTAGAGGCCTCTTTACAGATGGGTCCTGCCAATGCCAACCATTGTTCTGCCACTGTGAGCTGGTTTGATTGCAGAATATTGCTGAAATCCCACCCAGCCCCCAGCCCTCTTTCTTCATTCTTTCTTTTAGCGCCCTGGATTGTTGACTTGAGATCTGAAATGTATTGACACCAGACTCCAAGTTCTTTATGTACCATTCCATCCTATCACCCTTCAAAGTGGAACTCTGCTGCTTCAGAAACTCATTCTGAAGTTTTCCTTGCTCTGCTCCCCTGCCTGAAACGCTACAGACTCAACATAACTTTTGCCGAGATTTAAAGAACATGTTTATTTTAGGGTTTAATATGAAACAGGGTAATAATTCTGCAGAGGAGCATGTTGATAACATCCTTCCTATTTCATGATTAATTTGTTCTGTTCAATATTGTATTCTTTTGCTGCAGTGGGCAAGCTAATTCAGATTCCTAGAAGTTGAACTTTGATATGCATATCCTACATTCGTACTTTAATGGAACATTTAATTAGCAGATACAGGTGGCGGTCTGTACTGCTTCCTCTTTTCCTGATGAGGATTTTAGAGACGAGTTTGTAGATTAAGTAATCTTCCAATCAAGTGTGCAGCCAGAGAATTAGAAATGAAACATTTGGAGGACTCATTTTATTTATTCTTTTTTTCTCACTGTAATTTGGGTGTGATGAAACACTAACTAGGTCAGATATGAGGCGATGGCTTAACGATTCAGTGTGTTAGATGTATGCATTTGCCTAACTATGTGTTCGACTGAGCAAGTTCCATCCACAGTTAATCCTTTGTAAATTAGCATCATGGATGCCTTGGGGCCTTCATCCCACAAATAAAATGGTTGTCAGCACAGTCATATTAGAGGAATATTACTGTATGTTACTTAAGGCTGAATTTTTAAAGAGTTTTCATGCTTTTTAATCTGTTTCTCTGCTGAATTTCAATTTTCCTGAGTTTCTTTTCAGGATCAATGAGGGTGACTGAGTAAATATGCACTCTGCTTTTCATGCATTCATTTGGGCAAACAGTTTGCTATCAGGTGTTGTTTTGCTAGAAAATGCCCCAAAAGAAGAGGGAAAGAAAGAGAGAGAGAGAGAGTGGTAGAAAGTTCAGGTGTTAATCTGCACTGCAAACTAATAAGAAGCAGAAGCCTCTTTAATTAGCTTTAGTTTGTTAGACCATTAAACATTTTTCCTCTCCAAGAGAGACAGAGTAGTCCGCTCCCTTTGGCAGAGTAAATATTGCCTGTTAAGTTTGAATTAGCTGTCATCGTGGGAGAATTAATGCTGCGCTTTATCCTTTCTAGTGAGGAAGGGAAAAATAAACGAGACAGATCTTAGTTCAGCTTTAAGTGATAAATGAGGACAAAGCAGGCCATTCATCTCCTGCTAGCAAAGTGGACACAAGCACTAAAGCAGTTTTGCGGAAGACGTGTCAGCAAATGTGATCATTTTGTAACCTGTCAGGAGGATAGAGAGCTAGTCCTTTTAAAGTGTCACAGGGGAGTGTGTTTGTCTGATGTGACAGTTTTCATCCATCCATTTACTTTTCTTTTTTTTAAAGGTGAATGTTGTAGCAGTGGCTGGCATTGTGAAAAAGGAGGGAGGGATCTGAAGTTGGTTCAAAACTGCATCCTTCCGCACTTACACTTGCCTATGCAACCAGACACAACTAGTATGATATTATTTATTTAACCATGAAATTCTCATATGTACAAAGATGCCTGTTTGTAATGTATGGCAAACAAGCATCCCACCTTACTATGAGCTCAGCCTATTGTTTTTCCTTCCACCATCCATTGTTTCTTTGTTTGAATAGTGTTTATGGTTTTATTTTCCATCTTTTTACAAACAAGATTGAAATTTCAGTTGGTTTTTTGGGGTGGCGTTGTTGTTTTTTGGTGGAGAGGGGGCTGTCAATCTGATTTTAACAATGCTATACTGCAAATATGTTCCTGCCATGTAAAGGTCAATATTCCGCAAGAGCCCGGATAAATACTTCCCTGGAATGAAGCTCAGGCCTTTTCTTAAAAAAAAATAATACTCATTTTTAATAGTACTGTACAGATGGGTGTCATTCAGACTCTGACGACTGATAGTTTGTATGCTGATGAAACAAGAGGTTCATTTCCACAAGTGGTGTGTTACCATTACTCATTTCTATCTGTTCAGTACACAGGAATGTAGCATTTGCCTGATTACCATAAGTGAATCTATGCAACTGAGGCAAAGAAAGGTTTTAGAACATAAGAGTCATAGTTTGACATGTCCTTCTATGTAGCATCCTCTTTCTTCCTCACTATCTTTTATACTTCTCCCTTGGTATTTGGTTCAAGTGAGCACCTTGCCAACAAGTTCCCTACCCTTGAAATCTTTCACTTTAATGCACAAATTAGCGACTGCTTTCTCTCTGGAATTAAGAAACCAAAATAAAATTATTTGAAAACCTCCATAATGGCTTGCTTGGGTTGCTGTGGGTTGTATCCACTTAAATATGCAATGAAAATGAAATCCATTCATTCCAGGGAGTCTACTCTTATGACTTAGTTGGATAAAACTTTATGTGGCAAGCTCCTTTCCAGTATGAATCGCCATCAGGCTTGTTTTAAATGTTCCATTTATCAGGTTTTAGACATTTAGTTAAATTATAAAATAAAAACAAACATTCAGATATTAATTTAATGTACACATAAATGTTAGAAGGCCCAGCCCCTTAACAAATGCTTTCAACTACAGGAAGTGAGGGACAAACTAAACATTACATCATTACATGTGTTCAGCCATTGCATAGCTTGAAAAAAAAAGCAGATATGGACATCTCAGATTTGGACTGTGAGAGGGTTAAAGCTTCCCCCATACTTACCTTAAAAAAAAACAGCCACACAATGCTAAAGTCACATCTAGTTTGGCTCTCAGTGACACAAATAACAATCAAGATCAGTACAGACAGTAGTTTTAGAATCTAGATAGCTGTACTCCATGGGTTACTCACATGGAAAAGAAAAGTTAGGTGCTTTACATTGCGCTTTTATTGTCTTATTCTCTTTCACCACTTTCTTTTCTTTTTATTCCCTTAGGATCATTCAAAACCGGATTTTGTTAGTTATCTTGGGGATCATCGTCATCTTTGCAGTCCTGATGATTATTTATTTTTCTGTCAGGGGACACTGATATCTTTGTTCTTCACTGACCAGCAACAAACTGCTTCAGAGTAATTAAGACAAAGTGGTCACATGAATCATTCTCTTGCACTGAAAGGTTCTCCCTCTCAAAGCCTGCGGTTCAACTCTGGTGCAAGTAGCATAAGCATATTTTGTCTAACTGGCTGCATGTGCATTTGATATTTTTCTTTGTTTTATGTCATAGTATGACTGTTCCGATTTTCCTATATTAGCATATGCAATGAACATATTGTTAGTATACAAGACCTCATGTGTAAGCAACTTATTAAATTCCATGCCAGATTTTTAATGCTGATACTTGCAAGCATTTAAACACTCGACTTGGCTTGAGTTGGTATTAGATCTCTGGCAAGAAATTCCCTCTTAGGATCTTGGAATAGGAGCAAACAGAATTTTAAAAAAACATAGTGTGACATACTCAGGCTTGAATAACAATCACAAATGTAACCCAGGAAAGCCAGAGGAGTCATTGCTTCTAATAAACATATTGTCTTTTTGACAGGATGGCTTAATGTCCACTGTGAACCTAGTATTCAAATGTGATAGTTTTTCTTATTTCTTTCAAACTTTATTTACAGACCATGTATATATATTCATATCCACCAAGTCCTGGATTGTCAGATGAATTTATTTTGCAGTGTTGCCCTATGACTGTGTTGTTGTCATGCTGATAATGTTGCTTTCCAATATTGTGATTTTAATGAATGCAGATTCCAAAGCAAGAAAAGACTGGCTAGCAGTTATATAGAGATCCTTTCTGAGTCACTTCTCAGTTTTCTGGATTTAGATTCAATACAATAATGAGATTTAAAATCTGAAGTATCATGCAAGAATAAATATGGTGAGATTGTGTGCAAGTAATATTTTGAATGAATTCTATGTGCAAGAAATATCTAGAATGAATTGCATACATACTTCCATTTCATTTAAACAAATATGGACATAGCTGAAATGCTGAAACAGGAGTATATCTACTCACATAGAGGCAAGAAAACAGCCAGTTGACCTTTTTCTGTATGTCCAAGAGAAGGAGGGTGCACTTCAGTTTGACGTTGTTTCAGCAGCTATTGCTTGTGCTCTCCCTTCTCTGGCCCAGCTTACCACACATTAATAATAATAATAATAGTAATAATAATAATAATATATTTAGACACCACGAATCAAGTTCTTGTCATCCCTCCTACCCTCTTCCTTACACCCTTTGTGCAGCAAATAGAGGTTGATGGCATAGTAAACAGGTTGTAGAAAGTTATACCCAATTTTGGTCCCCTGGGATGAGTATTTAGATGATTACAGTACTTGAAAACACGTATTTCTTTCAATTCCCACATTCCTGTGTGAAAGGTTTTTATGGTTATCCCTTCAAAATGTAATATATGACACACTCTTCCATGATGAGTAGACAGATGTCCATACTGGACGCAATTGGAATTGTCTCCACCTATTTGGCAAAATAATATGGGCCCCAATAATATGTTTGACCCTTATTGTGAGACCCCAACATGAACACTTTCCCACCACTGTCCCTTTCTACCTGCACATGTAGACTGTGGCAGGACTTAAAGTGGGCTCTGCAGTCAGTGGCAGACTTGGGGCTCTCAAATTTCATGGGTGCCCTGTGTGACGCTAAATTTTGGTGCCGCCCTGCCTCTCAGGTTCCATTCTTCAGCATTGTTGTGGCACCTCCTGCAGAGTGGCGCCCAGTGCTGCTGCACCCGTCCTGTCACCCTGAAACCGTCTCTGCTGCAGTAAAGCATCCCTGAGGCCCTAACTGCTGTACTGCAGCATCCAGAGTCAACAGGAATTATGGTTCCCAACGTCCAGTGCTATTTTTCTAGAAGAAGAGGTGCTGGAGCTCACCATGAATTTCTCCCTTGTCTTAGAATGGCAATGGTGCCCACCTGAGAGGTGCCGGAGCTGAGCTCTGGCTGGGGGGAGGGGAGCCCTGCCAATGTCCCTGAATGTTGGGAAACTTGTAAATTACATTTCCCATAGTTCCTATAATCCCTTAAAAACTACCCATGTGCTTGCAGAATCTCCTAGGACCATACTGCAGCACACTGTGAGCTATCTCTGCACCATTGCATCTAGGTAAAGAAAGGAAAGGTTGGGGAGACGAGGAAGGCTGGACTTCAGTTGTGGAGCTAATCCTGGACTTGGAGGTGTCTGGGTCCATTCTTAAATGCATCTGGAGATAGCCCTATCAAATCTGATGTCCATGCCATTCCATTTTCTGGTATTCCCTTTCACTAGACAGATAACTATATGCTTGCCACTTAGAAACCACAGCATAGCCACTTTTAGCTGTAAAAACATTGTGATTAACTGGCTCCTTCTATTACCTGTGTATGCAAAAGGAGGAGGATGCAGTTGCTTAATAATAACAATTATTACAATTTTATCATCCATTTGCCCGGAGATGAGAGCAAAAGATTTTCATAAGACCTTTTGAAGTGCATTAATTGGAGTCACTTGCACAGATTATGAAACCAGAAATTCTGAACCCTTAGGGAACAGACTAAACCATAAAATAGTTGAGGGACACAGGCAATCTCTTGAAGGTTGTAAGAATTTTGTAGCTTTATCCTGCCTGGTATTCTAAGGAACACTGAATCTTTATTGACTTCCATGGTATCCCTGTTCAAACACCCAGGGATGGAATTTGGCCCTAAACCTGTTTACTGTCCAGACACAAAGAACTGCATGCAATCTAAGCTGATGTAGCCGACTCAAATCAGACCTGTATAGCGTAGTAAAGAAAGTCATGATGAGGAGATTCACAAGAGAAATGCTGTTTATTGAAAAAGGTTAGGGCATGCATGTCTTCAGATAAATCATTTAAGTTGTGTAAACAGAACTATAGCCTTTACCATCTTAATAATACGGAGAGACTGAGTTCATGGGAGCTGGGCAAATGGGGATGAGGGAGAAGCCTGTATGTATGTATCAAAGCAGGTCAGAAGATGTGCATTTTCATAAATACTTTGTTTCTTCTAACAACTACTGTAAATATAAACCTCAAAGGAAAAATTAATTAAATTCTGTTAGTTTACTGGTTCTTTGTTGTTGTTTTTCATTTATTTGCCGTTAATGCCAGTGGTAAAAATCTGCATAATGCCGACTTGCCTCCTGTTCCAGCCTCCCTAGCCACCATAATACTGAGATTCTCTTCCCCAATATTCCAAAAATCCAACTATGAAATACAATGTCTCACCTCAGCAAGCCCCACTGAAAGATGCCAAATGAACCACTGTATGCCTTAATTCTAAAATTCACAATGATTTCCATATCACATTCTTTCCTACACTGCAGTTTCTTCTTTCTGGCTACATAAAAGGGGTCTGTCACAATGACATCCACATACTTTGATGATCTGATGATCCAGCGTGTAGCTTCATAGGGCTGCTGTATTTTGCATATGCTTTAGAATACTTAGTCGATGCTCTGTCCTTTTCCTGAAGTTCTTACAAACAGCAACCCCCGGAACAGTTCTGAAGAATACATAGGGTTTCTACCAGGCTTGTAACGTGACCAAGCATGTATGCAGGCAGTGGTTCACACAATCTGGTTTATAGATGATGGACTGGTGTATACATGGGTATCTATTTTCCCACCGTAGTATCCATTTAGAAATTCTCACTGCCATCAGGGTGTCTTCATATGCATGACCTATCTCTAACTGCCAGACGCAAGCCTAGTGGCCACCTATATAGTCATGAAGGGACCAGCTCCTAGGTTGCCTTCTATGGACTTACTAGTAGATAGCAGATAGTTTGGCTAGACACTGAATTCAGCTGCTTTGACATGTAATAACCATAGGAACCATCTTGCAGCAGGAAAAGAACTTCAATGTTCAGAATAAGCCTCAGTTTAGTTGCCTTGTGGTCCTGAGATGACCACGTGGTGGCTATGGTAGTTTTCCATTTGTTGACATGGAATGCTGCTCGTTCCCCCACCCACCCCAAAGGAGTTCTTAGTCTTAGC